>NW_028278198.1:0-133327 GCF_059751315.1 Micrasema longulum
TAAATAAACAAATTAATCAGTGAAACTTAGAGCAGGTGGGTTTTTTCCAATGAACAATATTCACTGTTTACTATGTTAGTTTTATATCACTTGTCGATGGGAGGAGTGCTCTCCCGAAATTATAGTAGTGTTCTTGTAAAAGATTAAAAATTGTGTTACACTAATAACAAAGTTTTATTTTCATAATAATGTATAATGAAGTGTTACGAAGTGAATGCCGATCCAATTAAAAATATTGGATTTATTTGTCTTATGTGCGAACAACAGTATAAGAATAGACTTTATACGTGTACTTAAAAATAATAAAATGCTCAATTTAGTTTGATTAATTTACACAAATAAGATAAAGATGATTTTTAGAATGAAAAATAATAAAATAAAGACGAAAAAGTTTCATTTTGAAACTTTTCTTTATAATTCTAATCATTAAAAAAAAATGTTTTTGGCGCCGCCCCTGACAAAAATCCACTCCCAGATTGGAAACCGCTGCCATAGGTGATAAAATTATAAACACTTTGAAATACTAAAAATATATAAATATGATCTTTCGTATACTGTATATAAGGTAAAACGAATTTTTTTTGCGAGACGGATCATTTTACTTGCAATTTATTTATTATATTGTATGAATATATAAAAAAAATGCACAACAGGTCAGGAGGCCTAATAACAGTGAAGAATTATAAAACAGTACGTGTTTTTTGCGATATCACCAAGAATCGACCGAAACCGGAACCTTCCGTGTGTGAAGCAATTGTCTTAGCCATTGGACCACGAGGGTCGCCAAGTACATTTTATATAAAACCTATTTTTTACTCATTTTTTTAAAGCAAGCTTACACGTGGAAAAATATCTGTATTAAAAGAATTATTAATAAAACATAGTATTGGTCCTAATATAAAGCCCCGCGACACACCCGGTTGAATGTATATCTTATTGCTTTGAGCTAAATAAATATTTATAATAATAATTGGTTAGACATATGACTAATAAAAGGACGGAGAATAAAAAATAAGGAGATCTTTAAAGGGTTCCAGTACATTTTTAAAAAATATCAATGGGTTAGTATCAATATTAAACCAAAAATAAATTTGAATTGTTTAATGGTGTTTTCAAAGAAAGCATTTAGCTCTCAGGGACAAAATCTATTTTCAAGAGGTTTAGGACTGGGTTTTCCTTGAGGGGAGGGTTTTGAAAGTTGGAAATTCTTTGATGACTTATCAAAAAATTGAGTTGGTTTGTCTCATGTAAGTCTTGTCATTGTTTGTATTTATTATATTGATGTGATATGTGTTATTTTTTTAATGGTGTTCTTATTTAGTATAATATTCTTGCTGTAACATATTTTAAATTCGATTGTTTGTCGCAACTCAAAACAGTCCGATGGAGTTGGAATTTGTGTCACAATAAATGTTAATTTAATTGAGTTGTGAATAAATAAATAAATAAAAATATAAACCTACATTTTTCGTAGTAAATAGACAGGCATTCATGTTTTAACATACTAATATCACATTAGTTGGCCTCGTGGTATAGTGTTCAGCGCGTTTGCCTACCATGCAAGAGTTCTCGGGTTTGGTTCCCTACATGGTTGATATAAAATATTTATTTGAAAAGGTGTTTTTACAATAAAATATTTTATAGTCCCTTGTCTGGTGCCTAAAGCGTAATAATTATAATTTTACCTACATGTAACAATAATTATCAAGATACAATGTAATTGGTGTACAAATGCAGTGCCCCATGTACCATTAGGTGCGAAAAGAGAATGACAATGATAAATATTACTATATGGACTTGTTTTGTAAAAAAAAAATAGTTAAATTAGGCCCACGTAAAAAAGAATATTTGTTTTTTTCTTTCTTTCAGAGTAATTTAAAAAAACCTTTTAGGCAAAGCTCCATTAAGTTGATTTCATGGTTTTTTTTTAAATACAAAACAATACTTATTTCATCGAATTAATTGATAGTCATTGATACCTCGTGGATATACATACCATTTTACCTTTAAATATATGTTTTTTTTTGTTTTTTACATTTGTATAGTATCTGCCCTTCTACGTGGGCACAATTGCGTTCAATTGCAGTCATAAAATGATCAAAGCGTAATAGATAGTTATTTCCAAAATTCAATTGAGGTATTGATAAAGAAATAACTGTGATCAGAAACTATTTAATTTAATAATTTAACAACTTGCATGAATTGTGAAACAGATGTAGCTATTTGAATACAAATCAGATATTCACAACTACGTAAATCATACGCTTCCGTTGTTCACGAAATGTATAATGTAAATTTTAGTTGAATAGTCGACATTCCCATATTTCTGCATTTCTGCATTTCCGCTTTGTTTTATTTCAGTATAAAGTCAATAGAGGATAGCGGAGTGCAGACTCTGGAGGTGGTTTCAGTTAGTTCCACTTTCACGCTTGTTGATTCCAATTTATACCGCTAAGAGGACCAGTTGGGGGTGGCATTAATTAGGCCGTTGGAATTTGCTTCGAGGGGTAGTAGCGGTAAATTTTGCATGAAATAACCAGGAATGCAAGATTCATATTTAAATATTTCTCAGAAAACTTTTCATAAGTAATACATAAATCATGCAACTAAGTAATAACGTATTATTCGTGTTATTTTATAACAAATATTTATAATACCACATCTGTGCATAAAATAGGTATGTTTAAATAAATGCGCAGTTATTTCTATAGATTTTTTCAAATAACAAACCATAAATAATCTTGTTAAGTAATGAGTTGTGTAGATAATTGAACAAAGTAAAGTGTAAAAAAATGTGTGGGGTTCGAATTGTTAGTAGAGTCGCAGGGAGTCGCATCTTGCTGAAGGGTATGATTCTATTAAATGCTGCAAACGCCCAGTTGCATACCACAGGCAGCACTACTGACTAGTGCAACTCGTTAGTGTCCATCCCGCGAACCCCGGGCAATTAGATTACACACATAACGATGTAATCACAGCAGACAACGAGAGGATGAAAGGCGAGTTTTTGGTGCCTCTAAACTCTAAACCAGAACCAACCAGTTAAGGGAAGGTAACCCTGACAGGAAAATCCACCAAAGAAGGCGACGAAAAACCACTCTGGTAATCTTTTCCCAGAAATCACTATGGCGAGTACATCCAACAAGCAGTTGTCCTGGCTTCGGAGTAGCGCAGGGACGAGATGCTTTCGCTGTAGTGATCGCCAACGTCGGGGGAAACAGGATACAAAATTATTATTACCTCCAAATATGAATAATGAAATTAACAAAATTATTAAAGGAATAGTTCCTAGATATTTTCAAAACAAACTTTTTTTATATGTATTTATTCTGCTTGTGTAAGAAAAGGCTTTCGGCGTATATATTGTTGTTGTATATTTAGTTATAAAGGTGATAAACTTGCTTTGTTTCTTTGTTGTTCTTAATATGTGTTATTTTCTAAATGCTAATATTATTTAAGTCCCAAATTGAGTTGTTTTAACTTCTGGGAATGTAATTCAATGTATTATACTTGTAAAATACTTTGTGTTATAAAAAAAAAAAAACTGAAAAACAATGAGTTCTTTAATAACTATGCAACAAGAGGGTCTAAAAATATAAGACTAGAAAATAAATCAAAAGCAATGCCCCAGAACTGCCTTATGTACAAGGTAATAAAGTTATTTGAGGAAATGCCAGAAAGCATAAAAAATTCAAAAATGTAAATATATTTAAAAACGTAAAAAATACTTGGTTATATATATTGTAAATAGTGAATATACATAGGTTTATATAAGTGTAAATATTGAATTTGTCGGCGTCGTGATGTAATGGTCAGCGCGTTTGCCTACCATGCAAGAGGTCTTGGGTTCGATTCCCGATATAGTTGATATGAAATATTGATCAAAAATAGTGTTTTTACACTAAAATTGTTTAGTGGTCCTTGGACTGGTACCCGAAGCTTGAGACTGATCATCTTACCTTCATGTTACAAACATGATCAAGATACGCTGCGATTGGTGTGCCAGTGCAGTGCCCTATGCACCATTAGGTGTGGAAAGGGAATGATGATGATGAAATATTGAACAGTTTGTATATTATAAATAGGCAAAGTAAGTGGTTAGGCCGATTGAAAATGTGTCACAGCGTAAATAAATTCCTATGCCTGTCTCCTTTTCTCTCGCCCACTTGAATCCTGTCCCTTTTGCCAGTAAGTGATAAATAATATTAGAATAAGTAAAGATGTAAATATTGTATTGTAAATATATATTAGACTATGTTTATCATAAAATTAAATAAAATAAAATAAATAAATAAAAAAATATTTTTAAAAAGTATTGAAAATTGATCGGAAAATTTATTGTGTTCAATTTATCGTACGAGTATAAGAAATTGACAGTGTTGACAATGAAAAAAACTTCACTGTACACTCGAATGCTCTATTTTTTTCCGAGTACATGAAAACATTTTTATATCAAATTTCTCATAGCACTGAAGTGTGCAAAAAGAAGGGAGGGTTTCCAGATTTCTAGTGGTAAAATCACGGTTAAAAATACCAAAATATATAAATACACATCATCATTATCATATTCAAAGCATCGTTAAACTTAACGCAGTGTACCTCAGTCTCCTATTAGAGACGTGTAACATGATCGGACTTACGCTTATGATGTCAGTCTAAGGATAATCAACTATTTCAATCACCCTTAAAAACTTATATTACATGTGAACCTTCTAAGAAATCAAACTCGAAACCTCAATAGTTGTGGGTGAAAGCGCCAACCAGCAGACTACAAGGTGAATTTTTCTCCACTCGATTTTCTTTTTCAGGATTTTTACCTGGGAGTAACGATCGAGTCGAAAGCGCTTTTCCTAGTATCTGGTTCTATTACGCACATAACTGTATTCACCGCAGATATACAAATACACTATCCAATTTTATGTACACCGTAAATTAAGAAAATCTGTATATATTTAAGATATCTCAGTTCAGCCAAACATAATTACTGTATATTTTTCCATACTGATGAGGTATGATAAAAAACATTATTATTTATTTTGCAGCAAATTTCGTATACAGAAAAGTGTTTTTTTAAGAAAATACTCTGGTTTTACGGTTTTCAAATATTTTGAACAGGACATCATTTTAAAACCCCTTGTGATGAATTCATAAATCAAACCCAACCAAATGAAAACCTAACCTAGGGAATTCCAAGTATTTTTTTTGAAAAGCACTAAAATATTTAAATTTTTACTTATAAAAGCTTTTCCAGCGATTTAAATACTGATAAAATATAATAAATGTTTTTTTTGTGTTGAAAATTACAGAAATAATAAGGTGAGTAATTGGAGTGTCGGTCTCGTGATGTAGTGGTCAGCGCATTTGCCTGCCATGCAAGTGGTCTCTAATTCGATTCCCGACGTGGTAGACATGAAATATTTATTGAAAAAATGTTTTTACACTACAATATTTTATAGTTCCTGGACTGGTACCTGAAGCGTAAGACTGATCATCTTACCTGTATGTAACAAAAATTATCAAGATACACTGCGATTGGATGCAGTGCCATAGGGCATATTCCCTTTCCGTACATAATGTTGCATAGGCAACATTATGTACGGAAAGGGAATGATGATGATGATGATGATTGGTTTGTAATTTATTATGAAACTAGCTGACCCGACAGACGTTGTCCTGCATGAACGTTGGCTTGCCTTGGAAAAATATTTTTTATTGATAAGTAGGCACCTAGGTTCTTGTTTGTGATTAAATTCCAATACTAAAAATTGACAATATTGAAAATATATTGAATTTAAGTAGGTACTTGTTTATGGTTGAATTCCAAAACATAAAATAAATATTTTTTTCAAATATGGCATTCTTTTTGCAAACGTCAAACTCCGGTCGTCTCTCCAATAAAGTGGTGTACTTATGTAGGAATACGATTTTTAAAAATGTATTGAATTTAATATTATTTCAGTGTTACCAAAAATCCAATAAAAAGAAACAAATGGGTAGAAATTATAAGGAATTTAAGGAAAGAATCTGATTGAGATCCACAAAAAACAAATGTTGTTTATAAACATTCAAAACAATCTTTTTTTATACACAAAAAACAACATGTTTCAATTTTTTTGCAAATGCATTTTCTTTGAATGACACTCTGGTAGATTGATGAATAAAACAATTATGCTCCTAATTTATTTTTTACATATTCGACTAAAGATTTTAATATCTACGAACACGCACAGCGCAAAGATCTATATTTCTCTAAAACCTGCATGTAAATCGGTTAAGCCGTTTAGGAGGAGTACGGTCACATCACACGTACAGAGGAATTATATATATACAGATATTCTAGGGAAACTGATTAAAAAAATAATAATTTGTTAAGTAACAAGATGTATAGATTTGTTAAGTAACAAGATGTAGAAAAGTACAAAACTATGTGGCAATAATATTTATTTATTTCAATTCACATTAATTTATATATGTTTTAGATAAATCTTAGGTAAATAAAAAAAGAAACATAATAATCCTTTTGTTGTAAGATGCATGTACGAGTAGGTTCGAGTTCTCTTTCTGACGGTCAGCAAAGTTATTTACACTCCTATAATGCTCATCATAATCTCCGAATTATCGATCACACCGCGCAACAATCGATATTTTTTTTTAGTCAAATACACATTCCTTCTAGTTTCTAAACTGTTGTAGCTAAGCGTACACTGGAGAAACTCGGTCGGGTAGAGCCAAGGATAATACACGCTCTCTCTCATGTAGAGATATCTCAAAAACTTCTTTTGGATTTTCTCTATCATAAGGGAGTACTTCAGTTCATGTGGCCACTCTCGGGCCTACTTCGCACCAAGGAGTTGTAAAGAGTTCTCAATACGCGTGTATTTTCAAAAAACTCTAGCAGTACGCAGAACAAATCCTAACATCTTCAATGCATTACCGCTGATTGTTTCTATGTGTTCATGAAATGTCGAATGCTCACAAATCTAACGCTCAGATCTTTAACTTTCGATGTTAGCATCAGATTCTGGTCTTTCATTTTGTAGCGAAAAAATATATTTAAAAATTTTTTTTGGCCCTAGTGAAGGACGTGGCCGAACACTTGGAAACATTAAATCTAAGTTTGTTTCACCCCCTTCTTTCAGATAAATTAGATATATCAGTTTGGAAAAGTCGAAAATCGTCAGAAGTTGTCACCTTTAAGAATAGTTTAAAGTCACTCGCAAACAACAGAAAACGCGAGTCCAAAATAACAATCTCTTCGTGAATATCATAAAAAAAATTTATACGCAGCAAAAAATCAATGATCAATTCAGAAAGTAACAATGCAGTGCCCTACGCAATATTAGGCGCGGATAAAGACAAACGATACAAATTATTTGTCGATTTTACTCAGAAAATCACATTCAAATAAAGACAAAAAATATGTACGAGTAGTTTGGAAAATCACTGTTTGGTACGAAATTGCGTATTAGGTATTTTATTCAGATAAATAGTCGTCATATTTTCGAACCTTCCTTTTGATTCCGAACGGTTTTAACATAATATTATTCTTACATAAGAACTTTTTGTGGCTTACCTTCAGTAGCGGGAAATAGATTGATAATAATTATTGTTACAGTTTTTTATCATTGTTTATGGTGCAATTAGATAGTGCAGTTCGTATTTTTTTTTCACGTTGCCAGTGCAATGCAATATGAGTCGTTTGTAGTTTTTTCTTTTCCATTTTAAAAGCGATATTTTTTATATTTTTTGTAGATGAATTTTGCTAAAGTATCAGTGTTCGTTGGATATTTTAAATATGCAGTTCATAACGTTTTAATTTTGCAATCGGTTGTGTTTGTGTTACATTGTCGCCGTGTAATCGTAAGCCACAAGATGGCGAGGTAATAAGATGTGAGTGAATTATAATTTTTAAGTTTGTTTAATCGTAAGCCACAAGATGGCAAAGTAATTAGATGTGAGTGATTTATAATTTTTAAGTTTGTTTAATCGTAAGCCACAAGATGGCGAGGTAATTAGATGTGAGTGAATTATATTTTTTAAGTTTGTTTTAACCATGAGTGGTGAATTGAGATTCAGTTAAGATTATTATAACATGTACTTTTTCGTGGTGTGTGAATGTGAACTCTTTTGGGAATGTAATCGACGGTGTCGCTGGAGTTTTAGGGTAAGTCAAGCCTTTCAAATTTAATAAACCTTATTTTTCAGTTCTGTGCAAGCACTCTAGTTCAGATCCAAACGTCTTATATAGTAATTTCTGAAAAACATTTTTTTTTGTAAAAACTCTCGAATGAAATATTTAAAACACCGTAACATCATGTTGATTTGGATTTTGATTTTATTATTTTTTTTGTCATTATTAGTCGTTAAAAGTTATTAAAACGTATGTCAGAGTATATATTTGTGTGCATTAACAGATTTTTTTTTAGTTCTCGTCGCGTATATTTTTATTTTCTTTTGTAAATTGTATCATATTGAACAAAAACTGTAATTGATGTGAGAGTCCACGTATGTATACAAAAATAATACACACAATTAGATTAATCTCACCCGCATAAATAAAGGTTTCAGCTTTTTAACTTCACAAACATCAGAAAATGAAAGAATTAAAGAAATATAGATGTTCAAATATAGGCAGAATGGTGAATGTTACACAGTGAGTAAAGTGGCCACTTAAACCAGCCAATGACAGGTCATAAGCCCTGTAAATGCCTAGACTTCCATATTCCCTTCTCAAAAATGTTTCCCTCTCTGTTGAAATAAATTTAACTTGTAAAAACTTGAAATGTATTAAAATGTATAAACTCTTGTGAGCTGGGCAAAGTTTTTAATAAAAAAAATTAAACTGGTAAAATGTACAAATTTAAAAAAAAAAATATAAATGTCTTTATGTATCGAAAAAAAATAACGGATTTTTCTGTATAATATATATGTGTATATTTTTTTTAACTGCGAAGAATTGTAATATTGAAGAATTACAAAAATATATAAATAACTTGTGTAAAAACTTTAATCTCTAAAAGAGTAGAAGTTTTATAAAACCCACACCAAATTGTTCGCAAGAAAATACTTTTGAAATACAAATATATATATCAATAATCTTTGAACTTTATTTTCCGTTCAGTTTGTTCAGTCTGAAAGCTTCAAAAGGATTTTCTGAAAAGGCGGAAATATTTCAATCTCCATTCAGACGTCTATCTACTGGCGATGATTAAAGAAAGTAACCGTCGTTTGAACCATAACGAGCTGAGTCGTTACCCGTAACTCGTTACTCGTTACTGGTTACCGTGATCGGTACAACTGTGAAACAGACGTGTTTGTGGACATCCGTTACTTTTTGTTCCTGTCATTATTACGTTCGGAACGTCTCAGCAATTTTTGCTAAAGTTACAAATGAATTCAGTGAATAAAAAGTATAAGCAATTTTTCTGAAACCCGCAAGTTAAATAAATTTGAAGTAAAATTTCCGGAACGATCTTAAAATACACTCAAACGATCTCAATATAGGCGTAACTCGTGGCAATATATATGTATATGAAAAACAATATTGAATATCTCGCTTTAAAAAAAAGTGTCTTCCATCGAATAAATTTAAAAGTCATTTAAATGCCAATTAATTTTCGTACATCGTGTTGCAATCCAGGGATTTTTTTTCACTTTTTTTTTGCACCACAACAGGCCAGGAGGCCCAATTACAGTGGCGAACAACCAGGCTTGAGAAAAATCACATTTTAATTTTTGTGTTCTCACCGGGAATCGAACCCGGAACCTTCCGTGCGCGAGTCAAGCGTCTTGACCACTACACCACGAAGGCCGCCTATTCTCGATAAAGTTTGAGTTATAAATTAATAATAAAATATTTTAGAATAGGATTCTAAAAAGATAAATATAAAAAATAGTCTAAAAAAAAGTTTAAAATCCGTTAGATTTACAAAAAAAGATATATAATAATATTCAAATATTTATTTACGTGACGTTTAAGTTATAAATAAGTACAAGTATTTTAAATAAGCCGGTTTCGCGGTTTAGTGGGTTGAATTGTTTTTCCTTTTTATTTTTCTGTTCATGTTTACCTTCTTAAATAAAAATAAGTACTAAAAAAATCAAATTTTTCTTTAATAAACAAATATCTCTATAAAATAAAGATTTTATAAATTACTTTATAATTTGCATTTTATAGAACCCTGACATTTGCCAAAAACTCATCATGTGCACATAATTATGTTGCCCTGCTTATTTTCTTGTTCACAAGTTTTGCAATCTCGAGTTCTACAAGTATTATGACAAAGTTTTATTGCTGTAAGGTGAGTTGATTAGGTTTTGCTTTCATAAATGTAAGCATATGCAAATAAAAGTGTTTTGAATGACTATGTATAAAAAACAGAGTTTAAAAAAACAAATAAAATAAATGTTTTTGTTTGACTAAGTACTTTAGTTTGACCAGTGTTAGTAATCTGGTAAAAGCACGAAAAATGAGAAAATCATATGATTTTGCCATTTTAAAACGAATGTAATAAAAAATTAAAGAACATGAATTAGATAAGAACAATAATTTCCAAAGGCATTTCTATAAAAAAATATACTTAAATGTTTCAAAAGTTTACTTTCCGACCTGCAGATTACGCCATTTCAAATTTAGAAAAAAATTTGGGGCCACGATTCTCATATAAACACTATTGATATTGAAATATTGATATATGGAATATTGAGAGATATTGAGATATTGAAATAAAGATCACATCATTTAAAGATAATAAATTGAAAATGAAAATAACGGAAGCAAACCTTGAATTTTTGTTTTTGAAAAGAAATACAAGCATTTTAAATCACATAAATTTTTGTGACATTTTTCTTTATTTCCACATAAAATTATGCCTTCGATAATACTTTAAAAAATTCAAAATTATGGAAATATTTTGGTTAAAAGCTTTTTTAATAGAAACGTATTCTCTTTTTTTATAGGAAGATAAATTTGGTTGTAATATTCAATTTCTAACAATATCTTATTGAGGTTTTTGTTGCTTTCATCCAGTACCGGTATGAAAGTAAAAGCGAGGCATAAGTTTACACAAAAACAAAGGAAAATGTCACAAAAGTTTATGTGCTTTAAAATGTTCGTATTTCTTTTCAATAGCAAAAAAATTTTGTTTCCGCTATATTCATTTCAAATCTATTTTTTAAATTAAAATCATTTGAACAAATTTTAGTTTAATGCTTAGTTTTTATATAAAAATCGTGGCCCTAAAGTTAAGTCCAAATTTAAAATGGCGCAATCTGCCGGTCGAAAAGCAATTACATTTTAGATATATAAAATTTAAAAGTATATTTTTTAATGGAAATACCTTAAAAAATTATTGTTTTTATCTAATTTATGTATTTTTATTTTTTATTATAGCGCGTTTTTAAAAAAAAAAATAGTTTTAAAATGGCAAAATCGTTCCTCATTTTTTATTTGTTTTACCGGACTACAGCCTTAAGCTAAAAAACATTTGAGCGAATTTATGAAGTATGCATTTTCTAATGGATACTCCTTAAATTTATTCAAGGAGTAAACATTTGAATTTATAAATATGGCGGGCAGAATAAACTAGCAAATGACAGATCGTAAGAACTGGTAACGCCTAGACCTCAATATTCTTTCCTCAAAATATTATATCAGAGTTAAAATCTCTAACTTCGGGTTGTTGTCCCGTGACTAGTGTCACAGGCTCACGGATCAGAGGTCCAAAGTTCAAATCTCACTCTATCCCAACTTAATTCCCATTTCCCAGTAACAAGTTATTTACATCTCGTTGAAAAAAGCCCTCAAAATTGAAACAAAAAGTAATTTCCAAAAACACAAATATTTGTTTTAAAAAAACACGTTTCAAAAATATCCAAAGTGATTGAATTTCGATACATTTATGAATACTGAACTACGTTTTTTAACTTTAAAAATGGTTTCATATTTGAAAATCAAACGGCTAAATGAACCAAATGCATACCATTTTGTGAAGTAGAAATATTGTTATGGTCTATTACTATGCATATTATTTCAGTAGACCATTTGTCGATAACAATTCAGCGCACCTTTGTGATTGCATATTGTTCGTAGAAACGGAAAATAAACTTCCGTTATTCGGGTAAACGTTTTGTACCTGTCATACAAATTTACTGACTAAAATGACTAAAATAATATTCTGTATTGCAAATTTGTTCCGGTCAGTATTTTGAACCCGCGGTTAACTAAAACTGTTTGAATTGTTTTATCAAAATTTATGAAATAACTGCAAACTGTCAATTGGATTTTCTTTTTTTTGCGTGCCTACATCGTTTTTAAATGAATTTTTATTTAGTTTATGTATTTTGTAAATAAGAAATCTGATCAAAATGATTATGTGTATTTATTTCAACACCGCTCAGTAATCTAATAAAATTCACAAATTATTTTTTCTAAACTTCCTTATTATTAAAAAAAATCCTGTTATAGTATTATTTGTCAATTATTAATAAACGCTTTACAGTATTACTATTTTCAAAAAAAAATTTGTGTATTTTATTTTTTATTTTTTATTTAATGCACAAAATACACAATACACATAGAGCACAATTCCGTGTTAAGTAAAAAAAGTTAAAACTTGTAAAATATAATTCTCTGCTGAGATTTTTTCGTTCAATACCTCTTCACTTTTATTTGCAGGTAAGTGTAATTAGTGTCCTGACTAAGAGACGGGCATACGTTCAAAACCAGCAGACAGAAACGTCAGTAAGTGATTATTTATAATTATTTTCTAACATTTATTGAAATGTTTGACAGCAAATTTAATGCTTTAAATATTATTAACCCTTCCAGGCCTAAGGAGGTTATCCAGGATCCCCCTGGTACCATTTATTTTTGGATGACATTTTTGTTAATAATCATAATTATTTCATTTTTTGCATAATCCTATCCTATAACGTAAATAGTATATTAAAAATATTGAAACATTTTTCTGAAAAATTCTTACAATATATATTCACATTTTTCTTTCTTTGCTTTCTCTTACAGCAAAAAATATAATTCATTGCTTTACAGTTTAATGATATTTATTATGTTAATAGTGGCTTATTAAGTTAAGAAGACAAGAAATTAAAAGCTTATTAAACGTCATTGCAAGGTAAGTAATATAATACAAAGATAGGAATAATAAAATTTATATAAAATTATGTAATGAATGTATGGATGTGTAAGTGGATATATGTATATGTATGTGTATGTATACATATATGTATGTATATATGCATGTAATGTGTGTATGTATGTGTGTGTATGTGTATGCATGTTTATAAGGGTGCACACGTGTGTGGATGTACATATATGGAGATATATAAATAAACATACATGTTAGTGTGCCTTAGCACGGGTCTTCTCGTCCTAGGCATTACTTTATAATGTATATAAATAATTAGAATAATACAAAAAATATTTAAATATACTTGTCAGTTACGAGCTATCGTGTACTTTTTTGTTTAGGCGTAAATTTTCAGCCGTAACCACAAAAAACGGATTTCGTGTTTTACATTTTCTCACTCATTTACAACTCCTTACCGCGCTGCACCGTACCACCGTGCTTACACGTAGCAAGATTTTAGATCAGTGTTCTTCAACGCCGCGCAGATAGAAAAGCGCGATGCTATATAGCATCCTTTCTAAACAATTATTTTACGAAAACATATCTGAGTTTCGCAGAAAACTCGAAATATAATGAAACGGTTTTTTAAATACTAACATGATAATAATAATGTCATTATTTTTAAGTCGAATAAATAATGAATTATGTCGGACGAGTGTTACGTCGATGATGGGTTGAAGAGACTGCACTTGAACTACATGCTGGAACTGTGTGACGTCGTCGAGCTGGACTGACTGACTATACTGAACTTGTTGGGCCGACTGACTGGCATTGCCACGCCCTAAGGCCTTTTTATAGGCGACGTTCCTTTGTAGTTCATTTCTTAATGGTATGGACGATGTGAATGTACTGCAGAACGATGATCCCGATTTCATGTCCAATACTGATAGAGTTGCAATAAATGTGATATTTGATTCTACAGAAAATGATGACATTGCTTTCTTCGGTTATCACACTATTTCAAGTGAAACATTTTAGCACACGTGTGTCATCGATAATGGACTATGAACCCTACATTATATAAATTTAGAATAATTACAAAACATTAAATTAGTTAACATAAACCTAGTTTTGTTATTATCTGTTAAACGTATCGTACGAATGAAAATGTACATTTTCCAACTGAAATGAAAGCTAAAAAGTTAACCTCCAGACATTATTATCCTTTAATGTTACTTTTAACACCACTGTATCAGTAGGCTATTTTTATTTTTCTTTAATACGCCATTTTACTCAGAAAGGTAACATAATGGTTAATTCGATAATAAATTACACGTTTGTAATCTGTTCTACCAGAAAATTCTTAAATACAAGCTTTGGATTTAGATTCGAAAATTACTTTACTTAAAAAAACATTTTTGTATTATTCTGATAATGCGGTACTAAAACCAAAATATCTTTGTTTCTGAAACCGATGCGTTTCTTTCTAGTAAGAATAATTTCAGGATTTTTTCCACTCATTCCTTCATTATATCGAAACAAAAATTTAACAACTACGCAATATTAGTAATACATAATATTTCATTTCAAACTGATTGGAAAAAAGGACGTTATGTACGGTAGTTAAACACTCATGTGACAGATTTCCTTGGTTCAGTTTCTTAGTTTTCTCTTATAATTTTACTGCCTTTAGAATGCAAGTAATGGCTAAAGAATTTTAGGTCACGTATAGTCTATATCTTGTAAGATCAAAAGAAAGCCTGGGCACATAGAATTGAATAGAATAGTCCAGAAACCACATACGCTCATCAAACAGAAGGCGACTCAACTACTCATAAATGAGTGAGTTTACGTTTTGACCCATTAGTTTCTTTGTAGACGTCGCTCAGTACGCAACTCCTGATTTGATTTCAACTATGCCGTGTTGTGTCCTTTTAAAGTGTAAAAATACTGCTAGGGTGTTAAAGAAACAGGATGCAATCACATTTCATGTTAACTAGCAAATTAATGTGCATATAACAAATGCATTACTTAAAAATTATTTTTTTTTCCATCTGTCAGATTTTCGAAGAAACAAAATGATAATTTCGTTAGTGTTGCCATGGTAGCAAATTTTTTTACCTTACTAATGAGAGATTGAATTAAAATTGAATCTCGAATTGAACAACTCTGTGGTGGACATTTGACCAACATTATCTTCAAAACATTAAATATTATTTAACATGAAATAAAAATATCTGTTTTATGTCAAATAAAAATTGTTTATTAAGTTTTAAGTTCATTAATTCAATTACTCTTATTAATTGACCCTTTACTTATCTACTCTGTTGTGTCAATCAATATTTCTGCGTGCAAAATAAAATTTAAGAGAAATTGACAGATTTGTTTTTTTTTTACCTTACATTTGTGTTATGTTTTTTTTTCCCATCAAGCAACATTACGCTGCGACCTCACGAATGCGTGCGGCGAAAGTAGGGCGTAGTGGGGAATTATTGGACACAGTCCGATGTATTCAAATACGATTCTACGCTCCTTCTGGACTATTCTTAATTCTATGCCTGGGTATTTAAAAATAAAATTTACCCCTGTACCTAGGTCTAAAAAAATAATTGAAATTATTTTAACATCCCTCTTTTTAAACAATATTTTGAGTTTGTCTAAATTTTTGTAGACAAGTTAATTTTGTAGACAATTAAACTCCCTGGGGAGCTGTTTATATTAACATATTACAACAGAGATAAAGAACATTACACAGTGTGTAAAGTGGCCTCTTTAACCAGCCATTGACAGGTCATAAGCCCCGTAGATGCCTAGACTTCTATATTACCTTCTCTTAAATGTTCTTCATATCTGTTGTAATATGTCAATCCCTCCTTTTCTTTATCTAACGGGACATGCCAAGACTCCCAGATTACAGAGAGCTCTCCTAAGCAGGAGTTCTTATTCGGCAAGAAGAATGTTTTATTTGTATGTGGGTACCACTTGGGAGACTGAAGTTCTCAGGTGCACGTACGATGTGTTGTATGTGGTGAGCAAGCTATAATTAAATATCTTGCCATGTTGAGACAAAAATCTGTTTTTAGCATTATTTAATGCAACCTTCACAAATATTCTAAAAACTTTTCAAATATTATAGTTGCTGTTTTTTTATTCAATAGAAATGGCTGATTTTTAATTGAAAATTAGTTTATTCTTCATATTTCCTTCATTTTACTTACCATATATAATTAATACAAATATTAGTGACAACTCCCCTTTACGATGAATCTATGGCTAAGAAAATTGACTAGCTTTAATGTATAAAAAGTTTCAAGGAACTTTTAAATAATACAGAACACAATTTACTACAAAACTTTGTAAAACAATATCATTCATTAAAATACGCTTAGTTCATTTTTATGAATGTAAGAAATGTATAATTTGTCCATAGTTTTTAGTCCATAACTAGTTAGGCATTGATTCCTAAAAAGAATTTCTTCAAAAATCATAATAAGAAAATATTTTTAAAAAATGTTTCTGAAAAACATTTCATAACAAACTGCAAAAATTTTTATATCCTTCAAAACATGACGTCAAAATCAAGTTAAAATTCTGAAATGAAATAGGGAAAATATTCAGGCTATCTTTTATCGCAAAAAGTGAATCTGTCAACTAGAAGTGAAACACGTTTCTAAAATGCCTGTCATTCCCAGAAATTGCACACGGATTTCGAAAAAGAGACCCGGGTAGCGAGGAATACTCCCGTCAGATAAAAGAAATCACATCACGACAAACGTATTCTGGGAACATGTTTATTTCAGGACACGTTAGGGGTAGCGAACTACACCGGCGGGGAAATGGTGGCTCGCTACGCTAGGGTTAAAAATGAGGCATCTGAATAATTGATTACATTTCATGATTGTGACGGGTAAGAAAAATGATTTTTATGTTCTTCTGAAATGAATTTATATTATTTTATTAAGAAAAACAATAGTATGCAAATATTACTGAAAAGAATAAAAAAATGTATAAACGTTATTGAATTTTATCACGTATACAGAATATTACAAACATTTCGTGCCTTAAAAAAGAAGAAGTTGAAAATGATATTTATAGATCATTTTTAAGATGAAATACTGAGTTTTGAGAATAGGTGTCTTAGAAGAATCTTGGGCGTGCGGTGGTTTGACTTTGTGCGGATTTAAGTAATGAGAGAACGGACGCTGGAAACTCTAGTGACAGCTGTCATCAAGCGAAGGCAATATGGTTGACTTGGCCATGTACTTCGGATGCCTCTTGACAGCCATAACCACACTTGCCTACTTTAGAAGGCATCAGGTTCTCGACGTCCTGGACGTCCACTGATGAATGTTCGTCGGCAGTTCATGTCAGAACTACGAGACGCGAACCTGATTTGGGAGGATGCACAAGAGCTGGCAGCCGACAGAGATGCCTGGAGGATCTTCGTGGACACCATATGCTTCAACAAGGAAGCGGATATGGAATGATGATGGTTTAAGATCAACTAAATATTTAAGAAGTGGATTGTAACAGAAAAAAAAAACATGTATGTATATTAATTGATTATTATAAATCGGATCGTGGTCTCGTGGCAAGTGTTGCAGACTCACGGATCAGAAGTTCGAGGTTCGAACATCACTCTACCCTAACTTGGTTCGCATTTTCTAAAAGCTATTTAGAGTTCGTTAAAAATGTCGACAAAAATTTTAATATTTGGCTTAATGAAAAGAACGCAAAGATTTCCTTATTTAAAAAAAAAGAAAAAAAAGTATTATACTGCAAGGGAAGAAAAGAATGAAAAAACGAAGATAAAGAAATTTCGGCAAGAAAAGGAACCCTACATCTTACCATAGAATATTCACAGCAATTCAAGCAGTGTATTTAGAGATGAAAATTGTAATTACTTACATTTCTTAAAAAAATAAATTGTGTTACGTTTTTCGTATTTTTAAATTTCTTTAAAACATTCTGTATTTTTTGTGTTGCATTTTTTAAAAGTAAAAGCAACGAAAATATAAATGACGTTTTAAAGTAACAAAAATTGGCTAGGTTTTGGTCCCGTCGAAGTGTCGTAAACTAACGGATCTCTCTCAATGTTTGAACCACACTATATCACAACTTGATTCCCATTTTAGAACAGTGAGTTATTTACAATTGGCCCAATAAATTGATACATTTATGTAAATCGTAACAACTAAATAATTTATTCTATTGAAAAAAATATAAAAATACGAATTACACGTTCTCGTCAATATTGAAATTTTGAGAACACAATGCGAGCAAAAGGCTGATAAAACCTAAGCGAACAATCGAGATACACATAATCAGCAATAATAGGGCTCCCTAGTAAAAAAAAACTATTTTTAATTTTGTAACACAAAAATAGTAAGAGAATAAATAAAAAATAAATTAATTAATTCAAATACACTGCAATTGTTGCACTCCTACTTTATTCAATTTTTATTTTAGTAGGAATTCATATTCGTCGTCGTCTTTATTAAAAAACGCCCCTTTATATTCCAGCCTCTTTTTAAGCTACCATTTGCATCACACGAATTTTCGTCGAAGATTTTTTAAATACGAGTTCACAAACACATTTTCCTACATACTCGTACAATTTCTCTACCAGATAATAAGTTTTAGTAAAAAAACAAATATTTATTTAATTTTGTTTGTTGCCGACTCGGACTCAGACCAAAGCCCTTATAATGTTAAAGTAATGGAGTAAAACAAAGCTTTTTTAATAATTTCAACAAAACAAATAGCGTAACATTAATAACATGTAAAATATAATAACCAAAGTTTTAGGTGATTTGTTTTTCGGGCTAGGAGCAGAGTTCTTAAATATAATGTGGTTTGCAGTATCATTTTTCATTCTTACTAACTTTTGTTTACTTATTTCTAAAATACCCACATCACAATTTTACGACAAGGCGATTTTGCGAAGCAAATGTTTAGTAGAACTAGAACTATATAATTTATTTAAAATAAATTTCTCGTTGAATATAAAAATGATTAGATAAATATTGAATATAAGAGTTTTATTCATATTCACTAAAAATACATAACGACGCTAGAAAATAAATAATAAAAAAATAAAAAATAAAAAAACATATCACAATCATGAGACATTATAAATGTAAATATATAAATTGTGTAGATACTAATAAAAATATAATAATTATATTTTTTTTCGTCGATTGATCATTGATAAATTAAAAAACGTCCACTGATTTATTCCTAACAAAATAATTGACACGCAAATGGTTTAATAAGCCATTTAATACCCGAAATACCAAAAGTTGGTGTAAATACTCAGTTTTAATTAAAAACTGATTTTAATTGACCCGGTAATTTGTTCGATGTAACATCCGTCAACTTTCGACCTCAGGCGAACGATAAATAAACTTTAACCTTAGGTACTCCCACGAGACGTGGTTTCAGGGGAGAATTTCACCCTCGGACAATCCGTATCTAGAACCAGGTAAATATTGATGACCTGTTGATGTGATAACTGAAACCAAGTTGGTTAAGTAACTGATTAGTATAAAGGATCAAAAGGAAAGCTGAATTATTTCTCTATTAATCTTTAAAATATTACGTACAATAATGTTATAACAAATATTGTCCTTGAAAATGTTTTTTGGGCGTATAAATAAATACATGAAAGATTTTACACCGTTATCTCGTATATGGTTTCAAAATAACACAGTCTAAAAATTTGATCAAACAAGTTTTTAAACGTTTATTTTATGACGCCTAATTGTAGTGACCGATTAATGTTTCGTCAAAGCCGAAAATCGGCTGAAATTTTGGCTCAGCCGACACCTGCGTTTGCGATGTGTCGTATTACGTTCAGCTGTACTCGAGTGCATCTTATGGCTTGCAGGGGCGAACCATGTATAGAAGCGATTATGCGCAGCTTACCATTATATTTGACTATAATAATGTTTTAATGTAACTTTATTTACAGAAGAACAAATAAATAATTACCATTTAATTTTTCAAAAATCCACCGTTCGTATTTTTATCCTAATATAAATATAAATATTCATATTAATAAAGCGCGCCCAGCGCCTGCGGTGTGCTAAAAAACTAGCCTATTATTCCAGCTTTTTTTTTTATGCAAATAAGTATACTATATTTTGAATGTCTTAACCCCAGTGCGGGTTTTTTCTCCTAGATTAAACTTGCAGATTAAACAAATTATTTGAAGATTCTTGATTTGGAAAACAGTATTTCAAACATTATTTCTTAAAGAATATTTTTCTTTGAGATGGTACTTTTGACATAAGACCATAATTACTTTCATGCGTCTCATTACAGGACATTTGTATCAACCGCCTTTGGTAAAAAGCAGTACAATGTAATTGCTCCAAAAATATTTAATGATTTATTGCTAAACATAAAAGACTCAAAATGTAAAACAAATTTTGAAATAAAAATAACTGCACAAATAAATAGTGTAGCGAGAATTTTTTTTGAAAAATATACGCAAATCAATAAACGTAGTACTTTATATAATTGGTACACATATTATTGATATTTTTATGTATTTCATTGCTTCATATTTGTTTTATTATATATTATACTATATTATTTATGTTTAAGTAACATGTATTCTTGGCACATATATATACTTTATATTTGTATAATAATGATTTTTAATTTCTTACATTTGATAAGCTAGGCAATTATAATTAAGTAGTTTTAGTTTTTCTTTTTTATGTTATTGTTTTATTAGTATAGGACTACTTACGCTCTAAAGATAAAAAAATCTCCATTTTACATTAATTGGTTTTATATAGATTCCCTGTTATTGAGTATATATATTATTTTTTTTGCAATAAATTTATAAATAAAAATAAATAAATATGGCACTCGACGCGGCCGTTTTTAGCACTATTAATTTGTAGAACAATTCAACCAGTTAACATTTCAATTGAATGCCTAATATCGACTGAATTCATGATGCTATTTTTTATTTATTTTTTAATGAGTTATATATTAAAGTAATTAATAATATATCTAGATAATATAATACATCACGAAGTCACGTCGATTGAGTTGATTTCATGGATGAGAGTTGTTGTATCACACAGAACCACAGAAAATTATCAAATTATAGTAAATATGACTTATTTTATATTATGTACCTTCTATGTAGGTACAAATATATTATATTTTTTTAAAGCTTACCTGTAAATAAAATCACCATTTGCCACTGATGACTAATGCCCTAAGTTCTCGTGAGTTCGAAGATCTTTCATTTTTATATTTTTGTATATTGTAATGCCTTGAACTGGGAGCGTGAGAATCCATGATGAGTCATTTCACGAATGCTCTAAGTCGAGTTGAACTTAACAAATTGAAGGTGACTAATCGAGTTTCTCACGCCACTAACTCAGGATGCATCCACCGGCCAACACAATCATCAAGAATATAATTCCACAAAACAAAAGTATATACCCCTTCACGGGATCTTTTACAGATACGAACACTGGAATGGTGTACATAGAGTTCATTTTTATAATTCGAACACAATATAAATCATCATCATCATCATTCCTTTTCCGCACCTAATGGTGTAAAGGACATCAGATTTGTACACCATCCGCAGCGCATCTTGATAATTTTTGTTACATGATCAGTCTGCTTCAGGTGCCAGTCCAGGGACTATGAAATATTCTAGTGTAAAAACCAGCCTCAGCAAGAAGGCAATATATGTCAAAACATCCCTTCTTAGGCACTGGATCTGATATTATACCCGCTGTCAAGTTTTTACATTGACTCTGAACTTTCGCTTGAAAAGCAAATCAGCAAGACAGTCAGTGCTTGTTTCTACCAGCTAAGGCAAATTAAGTGTATCCGAAAACATTTACCCAATGAGGCGGCCCGTTTTTTAGTGAACGCATTTGTGATATCAAGAGTCGATTATTGCAATGGAATATATGCTGGCTTACATAAATATAAAATGGAGCGATTGCAGTCCATTCTGAATGCAGCTGCCAGGTTAATATTTGGGGTATCAAAGTACGATTACATTACACCGTTGCTTCAAAGTCTTCACTGGTTACGTTTTCCAGAGAGGGTCGAGTACAAGCTGTGTTGGTTAATGTACAAGGCAATGCATAACACGGCTCCTCAATACCTTAAGGAACTCTGCGTTCCGGACGAGCTGGCAGATAGGCGCCTCACTCTACGCTCAGCCTCCTGTTCTGCTGTAGGGAAGGTGATACAACCTCATTCACGCAACCAGAGTTCCAAATTTGGCGATAGGACTTTTGCAATAGCCAGATTTTTGGCGTGGAATGCTCTGCCTTCAGAAGTTCAAAATTGTGCAACTGAATCTCTTTTCAGAAATAAATTAAAATTTTGTTTATTTTGAAATCGTTTCCTGACACTAAAAGTGCTACTTTTTCGATGTAATTGTTAAAAGTACCATATTATGTGTATTACATGATTTGTAAAATTTGTCTGTTAGTAAATAGTAATTAAGAGTTAGCCTGTAGATAGACCTTATTTGTTTAATTAAAGTATAATGTACAGCGCCCTTGAAATGATTACTCACGAAAATAGCGCTGTAAAAATTGTCGAAGTATATTATTATTTTTATTATTAAAAACACCTTATCAAATAAATATTTCATGTCAACCATGTCGCAAATGACCCGAGACCACCACACTACGATGTTGGAAAATCTTCTTATATTTTTTTAATTTGATGGTATTTTTTTAAAACCATCAAGTAGGTAATTGCTCTTTCTCGTCAGATGTCATCTATTGATGGTGGTAGGTACACTTGCGTGGGGGTAATTAATCACCTCTCGTCCTAGGACTGGCGGTAGACGTCCATTACCTGAAGATGGACGATCGGTAATACTTTTAACAGTGGCTATAAATAAATAAATAAATATTGATAGACGAGAATGAGGAACTTCAGCCCTACGAGAAATTGGATACAAAAACGTTTTCTTGCGCGCTAGGACCATTAAATTGTATGGCACAGTAACTTGAAAATGTACGATAAACATAATGAAAAATATTTTTGTAAAATCAAACTACTTTAAACGACGTCACTAGTTCATATGAATACACCAATGATAAAAGAGCTGTGAAAGATATCTGGTTACCCACCGTAAACAGAGCAATCGGCAGAACTGACTGAGAATAAACGGAAGCGAACCTCCGACGTTACATGCAGAGTAATTTCAGAAATATAAAACTTTTAAAAATCAGAGTGCTGTTAATACGATGCATAAAAGTTAAATAGTCTATTTAAAAATGAAAATTTTTTTAAAACCACTGAACTTCCTGATTAAGTAGAAAAAAGCTTTAAAGCTAATTCTCTCCCTTGTGATTAAAGTCTTGAAATTGAGACGTATTTCAGGTCTCCTGAACATTTTTGAAAATTACAGATGGTCCCTTCTGCCATCTGACTACCAATTTACAGTTTTATATGAGTTGCCAGTATAGAAAATGTAAAATCAGTACTTCACAATGTCCATATGTATTTATAATAAATAATCCTTTTAAATCAATAAATTATAAATAACAATATTCAAGAACTAATATTTAGAAAAATAATGCGACAAACCGTCTGCGTTTTTTCGTTTCCTAAAGGAAATACAAAATCACCCGCTTCCAGGAAAGCGTAAGGCTCGTATTTTTATACGGAAAAGCGATGAAAGGCAGATAAGGTTTCCACGAGCTGAACTCACACCCACACGTTCGTGTACACGTGTAATAACACGTCTGTGTATGTGCGTCGAGAGTGTAACTACGTGCCACGATATGTAGAGGAACGTAGGTAACATAAATGGAAGTTTCCTGAACATATTTGCTGCAAATGAAACGGTTTGCGGTTAAACGCCCCCACAGGGTGATTCGTGTATGATTTATTCCTTATTTATTTATTTAATTATTATACCTACCATTTAAAAAAAATGTATACAAACTAAACTTCAGTGTATGTACTACTTCAGTGTAGGATAAACTGGTGAATTAAAAATTTGAATGATTAAAACGTCATCATCTGAATATTTGAGTTTTTCCTTTCTTTGCTTTCTTCCTTCCCACATTTACCCCCTCCAATCCTCATAGTATAGTGAAAATTTTTACTTTCTGTTTCCATTAAAAAAAAATACTGTGTTTTGTTTCACAATACAATTAAAAGATTCTTATGTACCTAAAAAAATGTTCATATACTACTTACTTTCTTAAATCGAACGTTTTGGATAGGTAGGAAAAAATTGCAACAACAACAAACTCTCACGCTGTTTCCCCGTAAGGGTAGGCAGAGCGGATATAACGCCACTTCACTCAATCTTTGCATACAGATCTCGCTTACTCTACATTCATACCTCTTGCCATGTCTTTGAGAAAAGGAAAAAGAGAAGGAAAAAATTGCCTTAAGGCAATATGCCCACCTTGATGTATACAAGTCGCTGAAGTGGTATTAGGAAGAAATTAGTTAGGTAATGTTTTAGAATTTTCTCCGTGCAATGAAACATTTTTTCAGGACAGAAAGTAGCTTGTATCGATTGCCAGTCCTCCAGCTATCGTTATGAAAATACGAAAAAATACGACGACGCGTTCGTCTATCGCTACGTCGCATTAGTTGTTCTGCTCACATTTCCAAAATTCTGCTACAAAACCGAAACGAAAAGCGAACCAAACTAACCATGGAAAATTGAAGAATTAATTTCAAATCGTTTTTTTTATCCCACATTGCCGCATATTTGTTTTCTATTTAAATTATGTTTATTTTTTTATTGTACTTTTTTTATTCGAAATAAAAAACAAATACCCTATTTAACATCTCACCTCTCTAGTTATACAAATTAAAAATAATATATCAATCGGTCGCTCCGTTGAGACGTAAAGAAATCACTAACTAACAAGCACTATACATGAATATAATCATTTCCCTTTCCGTACCTAATGGTGCATACTGCACTGCGGTACACCAATCGCATCATTTTTCTTACATGAAGATACGATGATCAGTCTTCGCTTCATGTACCAGTCTAGGGACTATGAAATATTTTAGAGTAAAAACATTCTTTTGAATAAATATTTCGAATCAAGCCCGAGACCCCTTGCGTGGTAGTCAAACACACTGACCATTACATCACGAGGCCAACTAAATGTATATAATGTATAAATAAATAAATTTGGTTACATATTATATTTTTTATGAAACAATACTACTATAATAAAAAAAGACAGAATTTTCGTTCTGATAATATATATTTATTAGAGCTCTTTTCCATTACTTCTATTCTACTACCACGGAACCACAACCTGATGTAATAAACACGAGTCTGGTAAAAAAAGGTGTTTTTTTTTTTAATGATTTTTTTGCACGACAACAGGCCAGGAAACCTTATAACAGGAGTAAATTACATTATAAAACATCTGGCTTGAGAAAAACCACATTGATTTTGGTGTTCTCACCTAGAATCGAACCCGGAACCTTCTATGTGTAAGTCAAGTGTCGCAGCCATTACACAACGGAGCCAATACGTAGTATCAAAAATAATTATGTTTCCTCTCACGTGTCCCTGTAGCATTTTACTTTAATATGTCGCTAGTATGTAGTACAAAGATATTATGTTTTGTTAAAGTGAGATTTCCCACCGCTTTTGCTTAGGACAGAAAAGTTTTCATGCTTATTTTAATTTATTATTACAATGTAGCAGTGGCGAATGGTGATTTTATTTACAGGTAAGATGTAATAAAATATCATATATTTGTACCTACATAGGAAGTACATAATATATTGTAAGTAATAAATACTAAAAATTGATATTTTTCTGTGGTTCTGTGTGATACAACAACTCTCATCTATGAAATCAACTCAAACGATGTAACTTCGTGATTTATTATATTATATAAATATATTATCAATTACTTGAATATATAATTCATTAAAAATAAATTTAAAATACCACTATGAATTCAGTCAATATTAGGTATTCAATTGAAATGTCAACTGGCCGCATTGTTCTAGTAATTAATTGTGCTAAAAACGGCCGCGTGGAGCGCTAAATGTCCTGCAATATGACGCATGAAAGTAATTATGGTCTTATGTCAAAAATAACATCTCAAAGAAAAATAGTCCTTAAGAAACAATGTTTGAAATTCTGTTTTCAAATCAAGAATCTTCAAATAATTTGTGTAATCTGTAAGTTTATTCTAGGAAAAAAAACCCGCACTAGGGTAAATACATTCAAATTATAGTGTTTATTTACGGTGAAAATGATTTAAAATGAATGGTAATTATTTATTTGTTTTTCTGTAAGTAAAGTTACAGTAAAACATTATTATGGTAAGTCAAATATAATGGTAAGCTGCGCATAATCGCTTCTATACACGGTTCACCCCTGCAATGTTGGTATTAGGCTCTGAAAAATGTAGATTTAAATGAAATTATTGTATTCTTTGGTTTTCTCATTACAGTAATTAAATTATTATGTATTTCTGAATTTCGTGACAGTTGATTTTTTTTCTGTCAGTGTCACACCCGTAAACTGTCACATTTTCCGAAATCAAATAACTTGGAAAATACCGTCAGATTACTACCCACGCCTAATTAAACACGGCGTCAAACCTAGTCATTTGCTTTGTCTGCTTTTAAATTCCTCCTGCAAACATAATATTCACCCAAACACAATCCTATGGAGATTGTTAAAACAAACAAGACAAAGGTTTCATTATTTACTGTATTGTGTTTTATTTTGTAAAGGTTCAGTTGGAAATATTTCAGCTCTCTCCGAAAACAAATAAATGTATTTATTTAATGGGGTTCACAAACTAAATAAAACTAATAGGAAAAAAACACATACTTAACTGAGAGCTTTTGTTCCTTAAAATATTTTAATCTTGTTAGGAACTCAGAACTCAGAATACATAAATATATTTCACTACCTTGTCAAGAGCGCCACAAGTTAGATTCTTCAACTCGAACTACTTATCATAATGTGTATTAGTGACTTATTTGTCTTTGTTTACTATTTTTTCAATTCAATTCATTTAAATTCAATTCAATTCAATTAATTTCTTTTAGTTATAACATACACATTACAAAAATATATTCAATACGTACATATTATAAAAAAAAAAAAAATACACTAAAGAGACTCATGTCAAAGTAGTAGAAGAATCCTACTCCGGAAAACCCCTTCGGATACACGGAACAGATCAATATCTAGAGCGATGTTGTTCAGCATAGCGGTAGCCCTTCCAACAGGCATAACCATAGGCAGGTTGGTCCTGAATATCGGAATATGAAACAATGTATGCTGACGCTGTTTTAGGTAATTATCAGGAACATACAAACCAATGCTCATCATAATGTCAGAATTATCGATCATACCGCGCAACAATCGGTAAAAATGTGTAGTCAAATACACATTCCTTCTAGTCTCTAAACTGTTGTAGCCAAGCATGCCCTGGAGAAACTCGGTCGGGTAGAGCCAATGATAATACCCGCACTCTCTCATGTAGAGATATCTCAGAAACTTCTTTTGGATTTTCTCTATCATACTTCAGTTCACATGGCCCCCAAATCATCGAGCCACTCTCAAGTCTACTTCGCACAAAGGAGTTGTAAAGAGTTCTCAGTACGCGGGTATTTTCGAAAACCCTGGCAGTACGCAGAACAAATCCTAACATCTTCAATGCATTATCACTGATTGTCTCTATGTGTTCATGAAATGTCAGAGTGCTCACAAATTTAACGCCCAGATCCTTAACATTCAATGTTCGTATCAGATTCTGGTCATTAATTTTGTAGCGAAAAAAAAGAGTTTTTTTGGCCCTAGTGAAGAACGTGACCGAACACTTGGAAACATTAAACCTAAGTTTGTTTCGCCTTCCCCATTCAGATATATTAGATATATCCGCTTGGAGAAGACGAAAATCGTCAGAAGATGTCACCTTTAAGAATAATTTTAAGTCATCCGCAAACAACAGAAAACGCGAGTTCAAAATTACATTTTTAACATTATTAATGAAAATTGAGAACAACAATGAACCCAGGTTAGAGCCTTGCGGGACACCCGAGAAAGTATGGAAACACTCTGACGCGAATAGACCGTTGTTTTCATGGACTTTATGTTGGACCTTAATAATCCATTGCGCTATTTTTTAAAACGTGTTTTTGTAATTACCTAATAATATAATAATGTACGTCGTAATTAGCATCAGCGCTGTATTGTACATTTAAATTAAAGTCTAAATGCTTCAAAATGAGAAAAACGACTTTGAAGATTTTGACATTCGCAATTTTTGACCACAGATCAATTCAAAACAATGAACTTAATGTAATTAAAATGTAATACATATTCATTAACAACAATTATTTATTGAAAAATATCTATAATTGATATTTTGGAGACTCTATTTATTTTGACACAATAGATACGTAGGTTATGACTGTCAAATTTTGTATTATAGCAGTCTTGACGTTTGTTAACGATTATACATAAAAATCATGTTATAATGATCTTTTGCACAGTACACTACATTCCAAATTCTATTAAATGTCATCATTCACTCAAAACTTAAATGCGTGTGAAAATCGTATGTGACATACGACAACTAACTTAAAAGCGTCATGACTTTTATAAAATGTTGCAATTAGGGGTTTTTTTCACATTTGTAAGAACCATATCATGGAAATTAAACCAAAATGTCTTTAAAACAAACAAATTTTGACGGCTGGCGCTGTTTTTATCATATTTTACAGTCAGTACATTACATTAACTTTTTACGAAATTTTTTTTCTTTGATTTTGTCATTTTGTAGTTCATTTCAGCTTTTTTGAAAAATTTGGTTTGCGTTATAAAATTTAATTTATTTGTTTTATGTATGAATTAGTAAATACATAATATGTAAAAGGTAGGTAATGAAAAAATAGACCTGCCTTGTTTCTTTTTCATTTACTTTAAATTCACTGCTTTTAAATGAACAGCCACTCTTTCTAATGTAGCTTTAGTTAATTTTTTTGTGCAATAAATCAGATAAATCTTAATTAAGATTAAGGCCTACCCCATCCTATTAAAAATACATCATATTTTATGGTTATATGTTTAACAATGGTAGTGACCATGAAATGTCAAAGCATTTTTTTAGTCAATGTACGAAATGAAACATGTTTTCGGAGACGGTTAAAAATAAAACATATTTCTTCAAAACTGCTCTGGATAATCTTAAAATATTTCGACTTATACCGTTTTTCTTCTTTTATGTTTTCAGTTTTTTATAATTTCAACCAAACTTCTTATAAATTTCATTTACCATTTAATTTGTATGCTGTGAATAGATATAAAAGTTTATTATCCCAGTAAATGTTAAAAAACAGTTTATTGATGTCCTTATAAAGCATAATAATGGAATAATTGAATGGGGATGTGCAAATGACACACCGATCATAATAATTGCGCAAAAAGCTTTAATAAAAATTATCCCAGTCCCAATCAGAACTAGCTCCTCGGTATATTTGAAAATCTTAATGTCAAATCTATAAAACAACTTTATGTAAAAACTTTGTTACTATACGCACGTAAACATTATTCTCTACCTTCCGTTACAAATACAAGAGTTACTCAATACTCTACCCTGATGCTGCAAAAAAATATAAAATTCCTATTAAGAAATGGATAGTGGAGGTGGGTTGCGCACGGATCAATGAGTGGATCAAGCCAAATAAGTAAAATGTGTGCACTGTTTATGATTTTTTTTCTATTGGTCAATACAA
Source organism: Micrasema longulum (assembly GCF_059751315.1). Lineage (NCBI taxonomy): Eukaryota > Metazoa > Arthropoda > Insecta > Trichoptera > Brachycentridae > Micrasema > Micrasema longulum. The sequence continues at coordinate 29,853 of NW_028278198.1, forward strand.
ATTGGTTTTTTTTTTATGAATATTTTAGTATTTTATTGTTTATTATGTTAATTAGATTAATTACGTTTTTTTTATTGTTATTATTGTGTTAACTTTGTTAAATAGCTAATCTTAGGCATGTTTCACATTTCGTTAAATGTTTCCCTCGGCACGGGACACCCCAGTGAGGGAACATTATTCTGTATAAAAAAAAAGAATACAAACAATGTAAAAGTATAAATAAATAAATAATAAGTATCGGCCCCGTAGTGTAATGGTTAGTGCGTTTGCCTACCATGCAAAAGGTCTCGGATTTGATTACCGATATGTTTGATATGAAATATTTCATAATCCCTGGACTGGTACTTGAAGCGTAAGACTGACAATCTTATCTTTACGTAACATAAATGATCAAGATACGCTCCCATTGGTGTACCAATGCAGTGCCATATGCACCATTAGAAGAGGAAAGGGAATGATGATGACTGTCCTTATAGTATTATTTGCTCTCCCAAACAAGGAAAGTAAAACAAACTATTTTAAGAACTTTTGACATGAAATAAAAAAAAAAATTCGAATTAAGACACTAGATTTTTAACCAAATTGGATATTGTTTAAGTTTTCATGGTGATTTATTATATTTATGCATTTTTTTTCTCAGCTTATGTAATAAGTAAATTTTAATAAAAGTTTTTTCAGTAAACATAAAAAACAATATTCAGTAATTGACATAAAATATTGCGGAATAAAAGTTCAAGCATAGAAGCACAAAATAAAATATCGCAGCTTTACAAATCGTGTTTTAACTTTTCGTATAGCCGTATCAACTTTTTTATAACCTTTTCCACTCGTTACTTTTATAGTTGAAACACATTAAACCAGAATATTCACTTCAAAATAAATTTTCCCTGTATTTCAATATTATTAGATTATTTATGTGGTAATATATCCGTGTGTAAATATTTATTCTGACACGCAAGACAAAGAGAGTTTGTTGATATTTTTAGGGCTGGTTTTGTAACGATAACAACTAACGGTTGTGTTATATAAAACAAATTTGTTAATTTATGATCGCCGGTGAGTATTTTGATCGAAATTTAAATGAGGAATTCCAGCCCAACCCGGAATTAAATTTTAAAAATGTTTTCGTGTACACGTGAATATTTACAAATTTTGGAGTAGGATGAAATATCTCAAAAACGCACGCAAAAATAAATAAAAAATGTTGAAAATAGCATTCATTTTAAAATCGTAAATAATGACTTCACTCCTTATATCTAAGTGTAGTATTTCCGGTTTCCGCTTTAAAGCCCTGCACCTTGTAAGGAACGTTTTGACCATAGAAAAAAAAGAGTATAATTTGTATAATTTGACATTTCAACCAGAGATTATGTCAATTTTTTAGGTTTTTATAAATCGAATCGTTCGTAACAACCACCATAACATAGAAATGAGCAAATTACGATCAACTAAATGAAGTATTCAAAGCAATATTCCATAGATTCTTGTCAGTTTTGTTATTGGCTGGAGAAATACTACTTACCGCGATCAGTGAAAGTAAGAACGCCAACCGTTTCATGACGTCACTACTGAAAAGTGACACACTGATAACAGTCATTTGGCGCGGTATTTGATTAATGTAACTTTAAAAAATCATATCTTTGTAAATAACGCACAAAAAAAATGTATATATTTTTGCTTCGTTAAATAGTACGCTAATAGAAAAAAAAAATAGAAAACAGTGGAATTCCTCATTGAAGTGGTAGTTTTTATGTTTTTCTTAATCAATGTTCTAAATTTAAATACGTAAAGCAGTATTTTTCTACGCCTTTCAATACGCGATCAATACCTACTGAAAACTGCCGATCTTCCAGTACCTTAATTTTACCCCATTACTCGTATGTCCGCAATTTAAACATAACGTATTTAGTTGACTTTCAATTGATACCAATTATTAATCAAGCCATTAAGTATAAGATAGAAGCTGGCGTAATGGGCCGTCAGCAGCAGAGTCTATAAACCGTATAGATCTTGCCGCTGACGGCTTGCTTAGAATGGAATTTAATTCAAATAAGATTGACGTCTTAAGGATGACGAGGAAAGAAGGGAGCTTACAAGAGAAGCTTTGAAATTGAGCGTAGTTATGCAGAAAGCAGCCAGTCCACAATTTTACAAAAATGGAATTTTCGTGTTTTCGGGTGCAGTCAATTAAGGCAAGTAATGACGGTCAATTCTATGTTCGGCTAAAAACAGCCAGACTGGTTTCATACGAAAAACTGTAATAATCACCTTCTGAAAATAGGGTCGATCACAAAAAAGGCATTTTTCAATCTGCAAAAAACACCCACAGCAATGAAAAAATCTGATGGTCCTGTAAAAATCATGAAAACTGGTCAAATACAAAATGAGATTCTTGTTTGTTATACAAAAAAAACTTATCTATTATTGTTTATCATTTGCTAAAGTCAAAAACATTCTAACTGTTGTGTAGATTTGATTGTTTACTCGTTTCATAAAGGTGCTATTATCTCAGTTTAACTTTTGTATGGCTGGCTGTTATCAGCATAACTACGTTAAATTTTTAATGCGTTTCCAGACATTTATAAAGTTGGTTATTTGGGTCACAAAAATAGAACCACGATTTAACAAATTGTTAAAAAATAAACAAGTATTGCCGTTCCAAATATCAACAAATAAATAAATTATAGTGTTGGAGCTAAAGCCCATGCTCCTTTTTCACGGTTTTTTAAAAGTATTAAAATATTTAGATAAGATTACTGGTTGGTTAATGACGGTATATTTGTTAGGTTGTTATTAAATATGTCTGTGTCAATTACGATATCGGTTCTGAATATAACAAATCGTAATGTATTGCGATCTCGGGTAGTAACCACCATTTAAACGACTCGTTTCGCTACGAACGCAATTGTCTAATATAATATAAATAAATACAAAGTTGTTTAAACTGCAATATTTCATCAAATGCAAATCGAGCTGTGGTCCCGTGACTAGTATCTCGGACTCACGGCTCAAAGATCCGTGGTTCGAATCCTACTCTACCCCTACTTGATTCCCATTTCCTAATAGTGAGTTATTTACAGCTCGTTGAAAATGGGCCTCAAAATAAAATATTTCTATAAATCATAAAAACGCAAATATTTATTTCAAAAAAAAATATATGTATGTATTTGTTTAATGACTTTTTTATATTTAAATTCTTTATACAAAACTGCCGTGTTATATATTTAGTATTTATGTAAAATAATACTTTTCAATTAATTTTTTAAGTTTTTCACATTATATTGAAATGTTTATATTATTTTATATATGTATCTTTTTAAGGTAAAAGGCACTTCGTGCCGTGTATATTAATAAATAAATTTCTGGACTTGCACCTGAAGCGTATGAGATCACCTGACTTTCATGTAACAGGTGATCGAAATACACTCTATTTCATAGTATTTGAGTATTTTTTGGTACATGAAGGATAAGGTGATCAGTCAGGAACAAAGAAATTTTTCATAAATCAGTAATTCACGTCCACCCAACCAGGAATCGAACTTTGGACCTCAAGTACAATAGAAAAACTTGCTATCGATTAGGGATCTATCTCCACTTAATTTTCTCTTTCTGTATTCGTCATTCCCCGGATATGGAATAAATATTGTACTACTACCAATCGCGAATCAAATTAATGTTTGTCTTTAATAGTTTTATTAAAAATATTTTCCGATTGAAGAATATAACTTTTTATGCGTTTTTAAGGCTGAAAGTTATTTAGAGATACGAATTTAGATTACTACAACTGATTGGAATTAAATTCACTAGTCTTCAATAATTTTAAACTTCGTTAGTCTTCGCATGTAGTAAAATTTTAAATTCTCTCAATATATCACAATATATGAAATTAGGCGTGGGAAGAACTTTTTTGGTAGTTGCCTTCAAATTGCTGGGTTTGCTGGGCATTAAATATCCTACAAATTCACATCTTGTGGAAAAGTTTTACTAAATGTGGGCGGAGGCGTGATTTAGTAACTCCCTCTCGATTAATTTCCGCAAATATCTTCACAAAGAATATCCAATCTTCAATAAAAATATGTTTAAAATTAGCTCAACGCATCAATAAATTTTTCTGAATGAAATTAGACTCACTAGTCGACATGATTTTTGTCTTAGATGCACTTATTGCAGCTTTTTTATTAAATTTTCAAATATAGATTCGGAATTTTTCCACCACCCACAGAATTTCGTTAAAACCTTAGACAACACTTCTGGTTTTCTTTACATAACTCACACTGAAATAATTCATTCCCATTCAAATATAAAATTTTATGGAGGTGGCCCGTGATTTTAGCACAATTATCTGTTTCGCAAATTTTTAAAATGCGTATTTTTGACAGATTTTAATTTATTAATTATTTTTTTCCATTATAAACAAAGAATTATATTAAAAATGATGTGACCTCACGGGGGTCCCGTCCTGAGAACATTTAACAATATATTTATAAAAAAAGATTTTTACATGAGAGAATAAACAAAGAAACTTAATGATTGACCGACCCGACTTGATTAAATAGAACCAGAACCCTGAATCGAACCCGAGACGTCTTACGTGGTAGTCAAACGCGCTCACCATACCATGAGTTCGATTCTATTTCACCAATCAAATTCTATTAAATTTAATTGGGGTTTTTAGTTTAAAATCGAATTATTACTGAATTTTCACGAACAAATTTATTCGCTTCGTAACTGAATCCGTAACAAACAATGCCTGGAAAAAGTATTTTTGCCGTTCCGGAAACAAGACTACAAGTTATATTAATTGAATTTCACTGCGAAGTGCAAACGTTACGTGTCAAGTATGTATCAAGGGTGTGGTTTTCAATGGCATGTTGTGAGTGAAATAGAAAATCGTGTTTTTAACAGCTGTATGTTTTCTCACTTTATACAAATTACTTTTTCCCCAACGCTTACGAGACAGGAAAATGAACAAAATAATATCGGCAAAGCTTTATTTTAATGCAATTTTGATAAACGAAATTTCATTAGTTTTAATGAAAAAATCAGAAATGCAATTTGAATCACAACTTCTGACACCAAAGCAATTATATGAAACAATACTCGCTTACAGATTCAAAACTATTCCTGCTCAAACGAAAGATATAACCCTAAAAATTAATACAACACTTACAAATAATACAATCACTAGATCCTCAACACAAAGACAACTTCAACAAATACCAATTAATACCACTTTCGGACAAAGGGATTTTGAGTATTATGCAGTTAAAATCTACAACCTACTTTCGCTGTCTATTAAAACAATTAGAAATAAGAAAATGTTCCAAAAGGCCAGTTGAGCTGGGTAAAATTAAATGGATTGTGTCATTCGCCCAAACCAATATTAAACATACTGCTCCACAAATGTACAGTTTTTTTTATGATTTTGTTATTTTATTGTATGATTTCATTTAGCTGGGCAAAGTGAAATAATAAAATGCATAAATGAATAAATATAATTACCATTCACCATCTTTGAAAAAGTTCATAACATAATAAAACAGAACATATATTATACAGGGTGTTCTTTAAACCCTGTCACATTCAAAATTACGATGATCAGTATGGGCAAGAGGACATATTAGCATATTTAAAAATACATTTAAATCAAAAAAAAAATTTAACTGAAAAAAACAAATTGTTGCTCACTTCTACAGGGGAGAAGTGAAAGGAGCGCGGCCAAGCGGTTGTTGGCTTATCAGACACCTCACCCCCCTCTTCGTTTCTCCCATGCAGAAGTAAGCAACCATTTGCTTTATATTTTAAAATTTTATTCGTTCTAAAAAAATATTTTAATGTGCCAATATGTCTTCTGGCTCATACTCATTATTGTGAGTTCGGATGTGACAGGGCTTAGTGAACAATCTGTATACATGGTGTTTCGGGGCTAGACCGCAAAACTTTAGAGAAACATTCCTTTTGGTGAACTTTGGAAAATCCTAATAAAAGCCACGGGTAAAATCCATACTCCCTGAGATATACATATAACGCTCCAAACGCTCGTCCAGGATTCTGATTCTATTTCACACATATAACTGTATTCGTCATCCGCCAAGATACATATGTTAATGACAGATCATAAACTTTTTAAATGCCTGGACCTAACATTCCTACCTTTACACGTTTATTTATCTACCAATCTATATCTAGACATATAGATTAATAAATAAATAATTAATTTTATTTTACTAATACTAATTTTATTGTGATCTTTACGGAAATTCAGATCTCTTTGCGGGGTTCTTAGACTTGTGATTTTAAAATATATAGATTTACAAATAATTAACTCAACGACTCTAAAACTATACGTTAACATGGCATAATAAAATAATTCAATTTCATACAATTAAATCATTTTCAGGCGTTTCAGTAGATTTCAGGTTACGCGTATTAACCCAATGATTAACGACTTCGTGTGTTTTTCTATATCGAAACCTGTGGCATGTCTAACATGTGATCATTACTTCTTGACATTATTTTTATGTTTTCTTGACATTTCTTCTATTAGAGGCGTGTTTGTATAGTAATTGTAATGCCACACACAGACGTATAAAAAAAATAAAGCTTTCATTGAAATTATTTTTAATCTTACTTCACTTGTCAATTTAAAGAATTAAGAAAAATTAATTGCACAGTGTTTTGAGAATACCTAAATATTTGCAGACAAGTAAGTAAGTAGTTTTTTCGCCATTGAGTCAAAAAAACTCATCGATAATTCTGACGTCTGGGTCCGGGCAAATGAAAAATACAGTACTGAAGTCTCAGGTTCGATTCCTGGAAAGGTTGGTTTGAAATATTTGTTTTCAGAGGTGGTCTTAAACGGAAGTATTTCAGGTTCCCTGAAGCACCTGCGCCCGAAACGTATGAGTGAACGCCTTACCTCCTCATATTAGATTATCGAAATAAACTACAGTTGGTTTAACAATGCAGTGCCTTATGCATCATTGGGTGCGGATAGTATTTGATGAATGAGTTTATCATGATAAGTGATGAATCCAACAGTATTCAATCAAAAAAATTTTAAAAAATGGTTTAAGCTTGTACATACCTATATTTATCAACTTTTGTTCAAGTATTTTTGGAAAATACATTTTTTATTAATTACAGCTATTAATTTATATTTGATTTATTATTTATTTTACACCCCACTGTCATATTAAGTGAAATGATTAACAATTACTCTATTTCAAAGGCGTTCTGTTTAACAAACTATTAACGAAGGTATTTTTTTAAGTAGGCGTTGAAAAAATAATAATTAAAAAAAATATATTAGTATAATACTTTTCTGTGATTGTGTTCAATTACAAATTTTTGTAGTGTACTTTCCCTCACTAAAAAGGATTTATTAAAAACGTCACCGACAAAACCTTCAGAATTTTATTCATCTTCATTTGAGTCAAGGATCAATATATCACATTTCCTTAGCTGTAGAATTAGAAAAGTTTTTTCCTCAGGGAATAATAAATATTATTTGGAGTAACATCCTTTCCATATGTATTATTATATACAACATGAATTCAATATGTGTTTCATCCCAGAAATAGAGATTCCCATAGGATGTTTATAGAAAGGTACTTTTAGACTTGAAAATACATTAATATGTGTTTTCCCCTTAGACATATAATAATATACACACACACACATAAATGACATTGAGCGTACGGAAGAGACTGCCGGCCTAATCTAACTAACTTTGTTAACTTAGGCTTTGTAGAGCATCGTCTTTTTCATTTATAGATTCATACAAATACCGTACTCATGCGACAGAGACGACGCTCTACAAAGTCCAAATTAGCCGATTTGGTCTTCAGTCTCTTTATTTACTTCAATATCGCGCGCTATTGCGTTAAACTGATTACATGACCTATATCATATGCATTTGATGGACCAGTTTTGTGCCACGCGTTGTTTACAGGCTTTATGCCTATTCTTTATGTACAAACTTCTGTTTTAAATTTTGGTATTCCGGTTTTTTATTTATTTTTTGTCGTATAATTGCGATATCGTGTACTTATTTAATGTTTTTTTTACATTTTTCTAAATATTATTTGAAAACATAAATTATATTAACTTTTTTTTTCGCTCCTTATTTTTATGTTTGTAGTAATTATTATTAAACAACTATGTAGTGTTATCATATATTTTAATGTAAAGGATCTTTACCGACAAGCCATATTAATTGGCTTGATGAGTCCTGTAAAAAAAAAATGTTTTGAAAAAATAATAAAAATATTAAAATTGAATGTAAATAATTTTTAAAAAATAAAAAAGTGTGGTGTACTATGGCAGTATTCAAAAATATATACCAGGATTGATAAAAAAACGTTTTATCACATTTTGAGTTTGAAAAGCGATCCATCAATTTAGTAAGCCAACAATCTGTTTTATAAAAAAACGCAATGTGGATAAAGTCAAAAATTGACTCGGGAAATATTGTTACGCAAAATTTGTCGTAAAAATAATCATGTTAGATTGTGTTAAATCGACATTGCGACAGCTCACATGATAAATTGATCGGTAGGAAGGAAGTAAGGAATCCCTTTATAGAAATTATCACTCTCCTGGGAAATGAAGCTAAAATGTTTCCTGAACTGCGCACTAGTTATGAAATGTAATTTTCCTACAGCGAAGTAATGAACGCTGCTGGTTAAGTTTAATTATTTTGGCAAGAATTAACTTGTGTTTTTTACAACTTAGGTGTTTTATTAAAACAACACGACGACTTTATCTCGAGTGCCCCAAAGCACTTGACATTGACAATCGAATGCGACATCGTGACTTCAGCTGTCAAACTTCCTTAGGGTAGAAGGCTCGCTATTTATGTCTAAAGTGATGAGTATTTTTATTGTATTTCAACTTTTTTTGTTAAATCATAAAAAAAAACTTGTACTTCTAGGAGTTACAACAAACTCATTTTGGGACAGAAAAAATATTTACAAAAAGTTATGGTAATAATATAGTAATATAGTAACAACTTAATGTTATTAAATATTTGTATTTAACCACTTACCGACTTTTCTATGTCTACCGGTTTCGAGGCGTACCCGTCTCTTTGTCAGGACACCAATTAAACCAACATGCAAACCAACATGCAAAATCCACTATTCGCTTTCACCATAGTTGTTGCACAAAAATATAAAACCAACACGACATGCATTTTAATAATCACATTAATAAAAATTACACTTTCAACACCAACCAGCTCTATCTAGAATACTGAGCACTCATTTCTAAGATTTAGTTTTCGCTGGTCTATCTCCTTGTGTTCTTTGTAGACAACGAAGGCCGTTTACATTATGTTATTTCAGTGAACATGTATAAAATTTAGATACTGTGCGATTGCAGAGTACAAATACAGTTCCCTTTGCACCATTAAGTGTGGATAAGAAAGTGGCGATAACGATTATTTACAGTTGCCGAATAGCTTAAAGAATTTACATTAATAGCTTTTGTATGTAAAAATATACGGTTTAACCTTATGAATAAATATAATTGTAACTGTTGTTCCATTTTTTATTTACGACTACCTGATAGTTGTAATTACTATTCCAGTTTATTTTTCATTGCTTTTGATTCCGACTGAATTTATCTGAATGACACGTCTGTGAATTAATCAGTATTCAGATTTAAGTAAGAAAACATAATTTGCGTATACACGGATTAAGCTCCTAAAACTAATAAAATATTTTGGAATCACGTAATTCTAAAAATAAGTTGAAAGGTCATGTAAATTTTTCGGCATGACGACAGTACTCACTGTTTATGGGTTCACCTGAAACTTCATTATACCAACAAAAGTTAAAACTTATGCCTAGTATGTTTACATGAAATTTTATGACAAAATAAACTATTTGAAATCTTAACTTTTAACATATTATGAACGTTTTGCAATCCTTGATTTTTAACTTTTCTTGATTATCAGCTTTCATTGAGACTTTTCTGTTTAGATTTTTTCTATTTTTGCGTTTGCTCATGGGAAAATATTGAGTAGCCACCGTTATTTTTTAATTTTTTTTTTATTAATCAATTTATTTCATTAATGGTACATGTTTTTTATTCTATACAAATCTGCTTTTGTACATCTAGTAAATTTTATAACTGTAACTCCTCTCCAAAAAAAAACTATCTTGTGCTTGGAGAGTAACTTACACTGTTGTAGTTTATTTATTCGGATTAATATAATTTCTAATATACTCGTACGAGTACATGAGAAAAATAACAAAAACTAACAATAGAGGATAGAAAAATAACAATACAGTTATACTTATTAAAATTGCATGCAGTTTTCAAACTCGTTCAAAAAATGTCTTTAAATTTACTTTGAATTTATTTTTTGATATTTAAGTTTTAATAGTTTTAAGTTCATTGGGGAGATTACGGTAATTTTAGACACAAGACAAAGCTATTTTGACCATGACTTGTGTGGAATTTAGGAATTTTAATATTATTTTGGTATCTCGGTGACTTATTTATCTCAAATTCATTTAGTTTTTCTCTTTCCAAATTTGTAAAATGGATTTTTTTAAATAAATAGTGTCTACTGTATGAACTTAAAATAATTTATATAGATTTTCCGTATTGGATATTGAGGGTTTCTTTAAAATTACTTTAATAATCAATCTTTGTACTATTTTAAAAGGGTTTAATATATTAGTATATGCACCACCCTATTAGACAATACCCTATTGTAACAAAGATTGTGCAATTGAGTAATTAGCTATTTTTAAATGATTGATTTTTTTAATATTCCTTAATCTAATAAATATGTATATAAATTTTGTAATACGTTTAACTAGTTCACGAATATGGTCTTTCTTTTTTGAGTTTTCGTCTATGTATCATCATCATTATTTCCTTTCCGCACCTAATGGTGCATAGGGCACTGCATTGGTACCCCAATCGCACCGTATGTTGATCATTAAATAATATTATACACAAAGATATGTAATTTTGTATATTGTATCAAGTATTGAACATGTGACATCGCAGTCAACTTTGTTGTGATTTCTTTGGTGAATAAGTATTTTTATTACTGATTCTTAATTTGTTTTTTTCAATAAATAACGGGATAATTTTTATCTTTTCCGTATTCAAAGATAATTGATTTTTGTCAAACCATAATTTCAATTTATTCACAACGTCATTAGCTACTAAGTTTACTGAGTTACAGTTAACTCCCCCAACTCAAACAACCGTATTATTGGCATATTTATGGTATTATTTTTGAATTAAAATTGTATTTATTAAAGTAATTGAATTTTCGATAGCCCATATTATGTTCCAAGTACAAGTTATGCAGATAACGAAAATAATTACACACGTTGTTCGTTTTTTTGTCAATATTTATTTTAATTACAATGTATAATATTCAAATACTAATTTTATTAATTGGAGTAATTCAATAAAAACACAACGTTCTTAAGATGATAAAATATTTAACCAAGTAATAAAATAGTCTTTTCCGTTTTTATATTTTGTATTTAATGTTCATTATATTCATTTTAACTTCTCTAACGCAATTTTTTTTTAAAAGTCACCTTGAGGTTTTATTTAAATTTATTATATTAACAAAATGTTGTGTTATGTTGTTTATCATAAAACAAACGCTTACAATACACAAGGGTAGGTTTTAGAACACAATGGTTAATAATTTATTAACTCTAGTATGGTTGCTACATTTCAAACTTAATACAATATTGCTCACAGAAGTGGGTGCTCGTTGGTAAGATCTTCAGCCAATACAAACCATATCATGTATTTACGTACAAATCCTTTACGTTAAGAGTACTCTGTTGTATTATTGCCTCGGTTCTTTGAACATAAGTGTACTATTGGAACCTCTTCATTAGCAGTAGAGCACAATTCTGTTTGTGAATTAACTATTAATTTGGTATAGGTCTGAGCTTGTGAAAGCGGTGAATAACACTATAGAAATAATCTTGTGTATCGTCTAACTGATATGTTCTAGGCATAATTGATAGTTATTTTTTATGTATTTAATCTTAAACTAGTACATACATGCTTCATTTATGTATGTAGCATAATATTTTATCAGTGAATACGGCCTTAAAAGGAAATCGTTTCATTAAAAACATTGCATTTTAGTGTAACTAGTGTCTTGATGAAGGGATAGAAACATCTCTAAACCGGTTGGTATAAAAAAGTCGGTAAGTGGTTACTTAACTAATACTTGTTGAAATATTTGATCACACAGTTAATGTCTAAATTTATTGCTTTCAGAGGGTGACAAAAATTTTATAAAACATTTTCAAACATTTAATACTTAGGCATACTAAAAAGGGTTAATGATTTTTATATTAATAATATTTTGTTATCACAGTTTATTTTTAGAAAAAAGTTGCCTTTATAAAACTGTACCGAAGGCAATTAAAAACATTGAGAAGTAAATAAATCAGAAAGAAATACTAGTGACATATTGTTTGTATTAATCAAATAATAAACAATAACAAAAAACATGTATTCATTTAAATTGATCGATTTTACTAAAAATTATGCAATATCTCAATCTCAAATATAGTGCTACAAATATTGACTTCATAAAAATGAGAGTTTTTGAAAATACTACAAGTGTATTCGAGCAGTAGATAATAAACAAAATTTGGAACAGTAAATTCTACCGCATGGCCCTAGAGCAATAACCTAAAAGAGTCGCCCATACGGAGAAAAACCATTCTACGACTATTGACCACGAATTTAACTACATATTACAGCAATACAACGAACCGTAGGTACTTGGGTTGAGGATTGCGAGCGCTAACCGAAACCGTCCATTACACGTTTTTTGTTAAACTAAAAATCAAACTAAAACCAAACCAAAAAATTGGAAAGCTTTTGTTCCATGCAATAGATCTTAAGGGCTTCTCTAGAGAAATATTATTTTGACGCATGACCTATATTGCTTTATAAGAATTGAACGAAAAATTCAACAGAGGCCACCCAGCTGTAAAGTACTGAAAAATGTGAGGTAACATGCATTACTGACTTTAGAAGATCGTAGACATGCGGAAAGTTGGACATACCCCAGAACGTGAAGTGTAATATAAGAAAGTTAAGTAATCATTTAAAATAGCCAATGACAACAAGTAAGCTCTGGTAATGCCGTGACTTCCACACTTCCTACAAATTTGTTCATCTTGGTTGAGATAATTCATCAAAATAATTACTTTGTGGCAGTTGAGATAAAATGAAAGATTAATTCAGTTATGATAAAATCTTAATATAGTGAAATCTAGACATTGACCACGAAAAGGATTTGGAGATACACAATATTGCTGAAAAAATGTAATGCCGTGTTTGATCTTTGAATGTGCTACAATAATTGTAATAATAATTATAAATGACCAAAATGACTTAATTACCCTTTCATCAAAATTGCTTGCTCCAGGAAATATGTCTAATGGAAAATACAGGTTTTAATTTACATAAAATGCGGTGTAATTTTTATTCCCTCGTGAGTTTCACACTCCGCTATTATTACACACTAATGGAAGCCAGAAATATACAACTTTACCATTTTCAGGAAACGAATTTCAGGTGAACGAGTTTGTAATAATTATAATTATTTCAGGTGCCTCAAAAACCAAGAAAAAAACATCATTTGAAAAGCAATATTTGGACTCAATTTAATGTTTTTTTTGAAAACAAACACTCAAAAAAATTGGCTGAAAAACAGAAAAAAAACTAATTTATAGTTTTCTGTATAATTTTAAAATAACGTTTTTTTTAAGAATAAATTCAACGGCAACGCCTGAAAGTATTTTCCAATTTTTATACATTTGCTTAAATAAGTTGGTTATATACGTATTTCCACTTCATTTTTAGTATCTTAAACAGATTCCTTAAAATAAATTATTGTATTCTAAAAGATACACAATGTTCTCTTGTATGGATACGGTGGGTCTCATATGTTTTCTTTTATTATTTAGATTTAAATGTTTTAATATTTGCTGTTGATTTTAAGATTTCTGGAAGATTTTAAAAGTTTTTTTCTCAACATATGAATAATGATTTAAAGTTGCAATTGTATTGCATATATGAAAAATTAAATCATTTGGATATCTGGTGTTTTAAGACTTTTGAAAATTAGTGTTTTTCTTTGAAAGCTTGTATAATAGATGATTTTTAAAGATGTCATTTGTTGAGGGTATCTAGTTAATTAAAAATTCAATTTGATGGGTAAGTTCCAGGCTATTTTTTTTGTGATGGTTTTTTAGCCTAGACTTTCATTTTAACTGCCATAAATGTTCTTTATCTCTGTTTTACGTTAATTTAAATAGCTCCCTAGGAGGTGAAATCTTCTTGTCAAAAAAAATGTATAACTCAAAATACTGTTTGTTTTATGGTTGAATAAAAATAATAAAAAACAAATTGTTAATTAAAATCACAATTAAAAGTACACAAATAAGACACGACAACTTGACACGTTTTTTGTTTTGTTTTGTATTTGTAATTACAATTTTTGATCAATTCTATAATGGTGGTTCTTTTCACACAGTTCGTTATATTTTAAACGTATTGTTTCATCAAATTTTTAATGAAAATAATTTATTTTTTAATCGCAGTATTTATAAAAACGCCTTGGCGTATAATAAAAAACTAAGGACTATTAACATAAAAGCTAACCTCTCCCAAGCAAAACATCATTATAATATTGTGAAAACGCTTTAATGAGTTTTCCTTGATTTTGATTTTACGTAATATGATGATGATTCTTCGAATGCAAAAAGTACTTTAAGGTTTTTGCAATGAGGAAGTTCAGCGTCTTTTTTTAAATATTTGTTAAAAGACTATTAAACTAAGTCAAATTAAAAAAAAAAAATACGAATCTTATTGTCAGCGCTATGATTTTTTAAAGTTTTGTATTTCTGAAATAACTCCGCGTGTGACTTCAGAGGTTGTTCACTGTTGGTTCTCCCAATTGGTCCATTTACGGTAAGTTAACCGGATATTCTTCACAGCTGTCACATCATTGGTTGGTTTATATGAACCAGTGACTTCAATAAAAGTAGTGCGTTTTAATGCAAATAGTTTTTGTTATTTTTTTCGTACATTTTCAAGAAACTTTGCAGCATAATTTAATGATCTAATTTTTACGGCGGGCAAGAAAATATTTTTTGTATCCAATTTCCCGTAGGGCTGAAGTTCCTCATTACATTGTTTAATTTAGATCATAAATTCACTTGCAAACTCTTAACATTTTGGATAGTCATCATTATCATTTCGCTTTTCGCACCCAGTGATGCATAGGGCACTGCATCGGTGCTTAATTCTAGCGCATCTCGGATCATTATTGTTATTTGGAAAAGAGGTCGACCCATTTTTCTTTCTGGTGCCCATTTTATTTTTTTTGTTGTTTAAAGTACCTTTTCTATAATTGTAATATAAATGTCAATTATTGTAAATAATTTTAAATTAAATAATCGGGTTCTGGTTCTGTGGCTAGTGTTGCGAACTCAATGAGGAGTTAAAATAGGTAGAGGAGGGAATCTTCACCGAAAACGGTGGATGATAGAAGAAAACGGGGGACATATTCGGATTCAGTAGATCTTTTTGTCAGGACTGATTTTTATTCAGACCAGTGTAGTTTTTCCTGGCCGTTTATTACTAACGATCTGAACCCGTTAATGCTTTGCTATTGCTAGATTCGGGTTAATACTAGTAGATAGATTAAATGAGCACAATCGAAAGTTTGATCTCAATTATTATATTTTGACCATATTAGATATGTATTTTTATTAATTTTTTAGTTGTTTTGGGCAGAGTATCAGAATATTTTTTTTCTGTATCGATACGTTTTGCGTTTTTCGAAAATAGTTATCTTTGAATACACTGCGCCCGAAGACAGGAGATAAAACTGCCTTTTTTTATGGGTTTTTGGATGGTTCTACTTCTCATAAAGAAATATTTATAAAAAAAAAACAACTTTGACACGCCAATAGTAAATATCTATAGTGTGTAAAAAAAAACGCTGATCTAGTGCCATAATCAAGAGAGAAAATACGGAAATACATTTGTATGAAGAAAAGTCAGACCGAATTCTTCTTAAGATTAAACATTATTAAGTATACTTACAAAACTTTACTTTCTAATGCTTGTATGTAACTATAAAAGCAGGTTCGGTGATCTTAAATAAAACCATCGACCTATTAATACGCAAAGATGCACCCATAAAATTATGACACTTAACTCATGCCCAAACGCTCTGTCCTGCCCTACGTGTATTTAGTCGTTCTTTAACCGCCAGCCGGGTTTCGACGTGAGCTTAACATTAAATTCGAAACCAAAATGCTTGGTTGAGTCGTGAAAGCCAGTAATAATTGTTGGGATAAACGTAAAAAAAAGGTGTAACTTTTCATTGGTAAGTTACCTTGGTACTTGCTTATGATTGAATTCCAAAACTTTCAATAATTTATTTTCAAATATATAATTCTTTTTATAAATGTCAAATTCTGCTCTTTTCGCCAACAAGGGTGCATTTTATTTAGGAATGCGTTTTTAAAAAGGTATTGAATGTCAGTTTACATTATTTTAATATTACCAAAAATCTCGTAAAAAGAAACAAATGGGTGGAAATATAAAGGAATTAAAGGAAATAGTCTGATTGGAATACATAAAAAACGAATGTTGTTTGTTAACACTTATGAACAAAATTTTTATACACACAAAAAAATAACATTCTTCCATTTTTTTTATCTGTATTTTGAGCAAATGCAGCCCCTGTGAACGTTGAGAAAAACATTCACCCTGACCTTTTTTCTGCTTAGTGAATGGAAAATTTCAAGAGCTATAATTATGCCTACTGTAAATCGGTCCTATAGTTATTCAGTCTATCGATGACACGCATACAAACATTGCCTTATATATATATATATATATATATATATATATATATATATATATATAATCGTTGATTTTCTAATACGATATGAAGTCGAATGCTTCATTTACCGGCCTAAGAACCGTGAAATATTGTAAAAGATCTTTAAAAATAAATATTACATGCCAATCGTTTAAGAATTTGAACCTTAGACCTCTTGCAAGGGGAGGCTTAGCAACTAGAATACGACGCGAACTGAGAGAGTTACTAAACTAAGTCGGCATTTTTTACGTTTTTTTAATTAAAGATCCTTTCTGCTACTGAATTAACAAAAAAAGGTATCTTTGAAAACGAGAATAGATAATTCTGAATATAAAGTAAGTTTCTTGACGTAAATGGCTTTTACAAGTCTTAAGGATGGATTTATTCAAATTAGTGTTTCCATTAAGTTTCGATCAATGCTAATAATGTTATTTTACCTTTTGACTCAATTCCAGGAAACTTCCTAAAAGGGATGCCTAGTTTATATAACGGAGTCTAAATATTAAGAAAATTAGGGATTAAGAAACTTAATTTAAATTGAGTTTTGAGAACAGGTTTTATTTTTTTAAGAGTCAACAAACTCCTCATATCTGGCAGGTTTCTTAAAAAAACTTTTTTGAAAGTAGCTTTTAAATTCAGGGAATTTGATGGGAACTTTTCTTTAGATAGATAATTCCGAGGAAAATTTGTAATTTATTTGAAATATTTTAAGTTCTTTTTATTTTTTATTCGTAATATAATATGCGTTTCAAAAAAATCAAAACTTCTAGAAAAAACTGTTAAGTATTTTATCATTTTACTATTCTTAACCTTTAGAAATATGGACTTTCTTAATATTTATCGAAATATTAAATTCCCGCCTCGTTGTGTAGTGGTTGGCGTGTTCGCATACCGATTTCGAGGTCTTGGGTTTGATTTCTGACTGAACGAACAAAAATATTTAGTTTAAAGGTTGTTAGAACTGCAATATTTCATCGTTCCCGGATTAGCGTAAGACTGATTACCTTATCTTCATGTAACAGATGATAAAAATACGCTGCATTAAATTTACTAATCCAGTGCGCAATGCATCATTGGGTGCGGAGAGGGGAATGATGATGATTTAAATCTTATAGCCATTTCCAACCAGCAAATAATTTAAAATAAATTGTGGTGGATTGGAGTTTGAACCACGGAACTCTGATACTTGCGTCTGCAATACTAGTCACTGGACTCAATTAGGAATTTAAATGTTTTTTTTATTGTTTTTATACATTATTAAAAAATATATATATAAATGTATGTATTGTGTTATCAGCGCTATGATTTTTTTACGGCTGACCTTTATCATTGTTCGATTTGAAATTATTTGACTTCATTCATGAAAATATATAAAAAAAATACTTTAAATAAACAATTAAAGAATTATACGCACTAAACTAGACAGATATTTTCGTAAATATTTTTGTAATTTTAAAACTCAATATCATGAAGATAAACCAAATATTCCCACCTACTAAAAATATAAAAATGACCTAGTAGCAGCGGAAAGTTAAGCATATTTGAGCCATATAAACTCTATTAAAAAATCGGAAATAATCTTCAGGCTTAAATCAACAACAATGTTTACGTTATTTTGCAAATAATGCAAATATGTACTTTATTCAACCATTGAAAAATTTCTTTGTCATGCAAAATATAGCATGAAAAAATAAATGTGTTTATTTTTCATACTCGGGAAATAGAAAACAATAAAAAATTCAGTTCTTCAAAAGCTTGTTTAACCTTTAACAAAAAATAAAACAATATTATAAATAGCAGCGCTTTTGAAAACCCAAGGCGTAAAACATTCAACAAAAGGAGTTCATTTATTAAAAAAATACGGGTTATCAAAAGGTTTAATTTCAAAGCTTTAGAATTCTGATGGTAGCACCTTCAACCCTTCATAAGACCGGGTATACCTTTTACAATGTGGTCTCGATAATTATTCATCACAAAGTTTCTTGTTCAGATGGGTTCTCGAACGATCTATTTTTCATTGAATTATCCCATTTGATTAGCTCATTTAATTACACCGGTACTGATCATAAAGGGGCTTCATTATCTAGTAATGTATTCATCTGTGGAAATAGGGGTAACAAAACCAAAATTTAATTCATTTATGAAAGTGTTTTTGACTAACCGTATGTTTTTTTCAATTAAGGAATATGAATTAAAAGGAAATGTTTTTAACTAGTAGTTCAAATACAAGTATGGTATCAATATATAAAAACTAACTATACTATGACTGAATTTCTCTTTTGTCAAGGAACTTTCAAATATTACAATGATGTTTTTCCTTTTCAACATTTGTATTAATAACAACCACCAAAAAAATCGTACGATAGCTTATAAGCTAAATTATTTGACGAAACTTAAATCAATCAGCGCACGCATTTTGTGATGGTGAACGAATTTTGTCATTTTTATATAAAATAGAAATTCAAAGAGCAGTAATGAAATTTCATTAAAAAATATATTTATTAAAAATAACATAAATTTATATGAACCCATTCAAATTGAAAATACCAGTCTTTTCTACATACCCAATCTTTATCGGTATAAATATTTTTTTTCAAAATACGAAATAGCTTTGACAACCCTAAATAGAAGCGTAAAGTACCGCAAGCACTTTGAATTGTTACAGATTGTAGCAAAGTACTGAGAATAACGTCCCCATAAATTTCCAGGGATGTGTCTGTCTATTTACCCGGTCTGTTTGAGTTTATGCCCTCAGGATTTAAATTTAACTATACCTTCCTTCGGGCTACTTTGCTGATTTGGAGTATCTTTCCATAAAGATTGGATTGGATTTTCTGTAAACCTCCGCGTAGGCTTTGTCTCGTGTTCCTCGGATATATTGTTGTGTACTTGGTTTCTGAATTCATGCTTAATCTTTCGGAAAACATCGCTACCTTGAAATATCCCTATCGAATGAAAGCTTTTTACATTTTATTTACGTAAAACTCTTTGCAACAAAATTGATTCTCATGGAGGCTTAAATATACGGAATGTTTTGACAACAATAAAATAAAATAGGCCATGGAAAAGAAATAAACGTTTTGACAATATATTTTCTTTGGTGAAATTTTTGACAATTTTTTATTATTTCAACATCACCATTTCTCTTCCATTATCTTTGTCATAAATATTTATTTATAGCTGGACATATGATATGTAATTCAGATATCTTGTTTTCTCTCTTATGCAAAAAATCTATATTTTTTATATTTTTTTCCTTCCTCTTTAAGGAATGTAGGTATATTGTTGGTGACAAAAACGTATTTATAGTCGTCTGCATTTGTCTCTCCTAGCAAACAGTCGTAGAGCTCAACTAAGTAATAATAGTAATTTAAAATAAACCCCAGTCAACCATATAAAATCGTTATTACTGATCTTCACGACCACCATAGTGCTTAACACTCTTTTTACAAGTTAATTATTTGTATTCACTTTTATTTTATACTTAAGTTTAAAATTTTTAGGAAACTTTTATCTTTTAATTTTTTTATTCATATGTCATACATATTTTATAAGCTACTAGCGGACCCGTCAGACGTTGTCCTGCCCGAACGTTGGCTTCCCTGCTATTAGCTTGGAAAAAGACTTTTCATTGATAATTAGGTACCCAACTCCTTGTTTGTGATTAAATTTCAAAACTTAAAATCGATAATATTAAAATTTCATTTAAGTAGGTACCTAGGTACTTGTTTATGATTGAATTCCAAAACATGAAATGAATGGTTTTTTTAAATATAGCATTCTTTTTGCAAACGTCAAACTCCGGCCGTCTCACCAACAAAGGGGTGTACCTATGTAGAAATACGATTTTTAAAAATGTATTGAATTTAAAATTATTTTAGTTTCGCTAAAAATCCAATAAAATGAAATAAATGGGTACAAATTATAAGGAATTTAAGGAAAGAATCTGATTGAGATCCACAAAAAACAAATGTAGTTTGTAAACAACATCTTCCCACTTTTTTGCAAATGCATTCACCTCGAATGCAACCCTGGTAGATCAATGAATCGAACATTTATGCTCCTAACTTTTTTTTACATATTCGATTGAAAAAATTACATATTCGATTGAATATCTACAAACACGCACAGCGCAAAGATCTATGTTTCTATGAAAACCGCACGTAAATCGGTTAAGCCGTTTAGAAGAAGTACGGTGACATAACACGTACAGAGGAATTATATATGTAAAGATTATATTAAAACTTAATATGCTTTGTGTTATATGGTATAATTGGCTCTGCACTATTCAGCCATTTTACTGGAATGAAAGTTGTTATGATTATTATTTAATTAAGGTTCACTCTCTTCGTCTTTATTTTGTACCCTCCACAGTTTTTCCCTAAATAGTATGCAGGAGATTTTTGTGGTATTAAATAAGTCAGATCCGATTTTCATGTGGTATTTCTAAAGTTTGCCGATTTTATTAATTCTGTCATATATAATTCGTAATGTGATTTCTTCACGCGACTCTTCTGTAGAACAAAATGAAAAAAAATGTTCAATCTCACTCTGCATGTGAGTATAAAATGTAACATCTGTTTTTCTGTATTATAACTCATATTTAACCACGTAAAACAAAAAAGGTAGGAGAAAATAATAATACATTTGATAGCAAATCACTTCTTTAGGTTCATCAAACAGCTTTCAAGAAAAAAAAATCGTTAATATTGAAATAAAATTTATAAAATATTTTATCCCATCGAAGATGGATCTGATTAGACCATGTAAAAAGTAATGTATGTACGCGTCATTTACCTTTCTTTTACATAAATTAATCTTTCTATTGAATTAAAATATATTTTGATGGTTAAATAATATTTAAAACCCCACAAAAAATTTGAAAAATATAATTTGTAAAACTGGGTTTTATCTGGCCCTCCACCGCCAAGCGCCTATTTTTTTAACCATTTGGATTTAAGAGAAGTGTGATATTTCAGTATTCTGAAGATGAGTTTACTTTGTTGAAATGTTTCTCTAACGAACACCCTTACTTTGAGTGTCACGTAAATTCTTTGTAAAAAGTATTGAATATCTGTCAGGATTAATTGAAAAAGCTCCGTAACAAGCGAGAAAATCAATTTATCAGTTTGATAAACAATACGTATTGTGTTTCTCGAATAATCTTTAAAGTAACCCTCAAATGAGAGATGTCTATTGTTTCTGTAAACACGGTAAAGGTTAGAATGTTTGCTGTTTGTTTCCATAAAAGCCTGCCGAATAAATCAACTCAAAATAAGTACTTAGATCGAGAATTTTCCTTTGTTCTTTTTGATTGAATATTGTTTCTGTTACGACAATGGTCGTCAAACTTTAAAGATTCGTTTATTATTAATCAACAATATTAATTTACCGTTTCAATTTATACAACACTTACCAAAATTAAAAAAACTATTATTTGAAAAAAATAAAGTTTCTTTATAAAAAATAAAAAAAATACATTATAAATTTAAGTTGTTTCTATTCACTCATATCAAACACACACTTACCCTGTCCCTAAACCTACCCTCACACCCATATACAATCACACACATATTCACATACCTACCAAAACCACACTCCACTTTTTTACACACGCATTCTCGCGCAAAAAAAAAACTCGCACACATGCACTTCTATGAATTATATCTAACTGAACTGGATTTTTATAATTGTATTTATGTGTAAAACTGATTTGGCTTTATTTTATGTTTTTTTTATAATGTTGTGTATATTTTTTGTATTGCTGTTGTTTTTATGAATAAAAAAAAATTAAAAAAAAAAAAAAAAAATTAAAATTAAATTTAAATTAAATTCAAAAAAAGTTTTTGAGAAAAAATACAGTAAGCGTTATTAGAAATAAATAATAAGAATATCGCCTTAAGAAGAGACATGTGTATTTAAAATATATATCTTTATATAATTCCTCTGTACGTGTGATGTCACCGTACTAAAATTTACGTGCGGTTTTCAGAGAAATATAGATCTTTGCGCTGTGCGTGTTCGTAGATATTAAAATCTTCAATGGAATATGTAAAAAAGAAGTTATGAGCATGAATGTTTTATTAATCGATCTGCCAGGGTTGCATTCGAGGAGAATGCATTTGCAAAAAATGGAAAGATATTGTTATTTTGTACAAAAAAAAGGTTGGTTTTTAATATTTACAAACAGCATTTATTTTTTGTGGATCTCAATCAGATTCTTTTCTTGAATTCCTTATAATTTCTACCAGTTTATTTCTTTTTATTGGATTTTTAGTAACACTTTAGTAATAATATTAAATTCAATACATTTTTGAAAATCGTATTCCTACATAAGTACACTCCTTTGTTGGTGAGACGACCGGAGTTTGACGTTTGCAAAAAGAATGCCATATTTGAAAAAATATTTATTTTATGTTTCGGAATTCAACTATAAACAAGTACCTAGGTACCTACTAATTAATGAAAAGTACTTTTCCAAGCTAATAGCAGGCAAGCTAACGTTCGGGCAGGACAACGTCTGTCGGGTCTGCTAGTATATATATATATATATTGTGATTGTTTGTTATCGTGTTGTTTTTAATACATATTTTATTTTAATCTGCTTGTTTTAAGTTAGCTTTGAAATAATGTTGGGTTGAAATAAACATAATTGTTTCTTAAAATCTATGTTTTCAAGGTAAACTATGTGTGATTGTAAGATAATTATGACTCTGAGTAGGGAATATGGTATGTTTTTTTGTTTATTTTGTTTAACCAGTGTTTAAGGTACATTAGGCGTATCTTTAATTATCTTCATATACAGTAAAAGCTAGTCATGCTTTTGTGGGAAACATATAGTCTCGTTGAACAAACAAAGTGTTTATTTGTGATTTAAAAAAATATATGAATATTGTTTGAATGAAACTAAACCACAACTGATCAAGAGGTGCAATAAGCATAGAAACACGAAAGCATGAAAAAAAAAATATGTTGGTATCTCTCCGGTTATAGAACCCAGAACCCCCGTGTGTGAGGCAAACTTCATAGAAACATCAATGTACAAATTCAGAAAAAAATCTTAGTTTTTCAAGTCTTTGATATTTTAAAAATATTTATTTAAGTATTTCGTAACAATAAGCAATGTTCGAATGCCCTTAATATCTTCTAAATTAAGATTCAAATTCAATCGTAAATATATAACATATAAATATATATATATACAAATATATCTTCATCGTTCCCTTTCCACGCCTGATGCGCGGTGCATAAGGCACTGCATAGGTAAACCAATCGCAGCGTATCTTGATCATTTTTGTTACATGAAGGCAAGATGATCAGTCTTACGCTTCAGATATCAGTCCAGAGACTGAAATATCTTAATGTAAAAACACCCTTTTAAGTAAATATTTCATATCAACCATGTCGGGAATCAAACCCGAGACCTCTTGCATGGTAAGCAAACGCGCTGACCATTACATCACGAGGCCGGTAAAAATCAAACAGATATTTATATATATATATATATATATTTATACGAATTTATTATTTTCGTATGAATTATAATAATAATCTTTATTGGGCATTTTAAGAATAAAAATCACATTTACATAGTTAAAATATTATTAGTACAATGTTACATTAAAAAAAATATTTATAAATAATTCCTTATAGTTAAGTAGAAAGTGCTATGAATATATTTCCCAATATTAGTTTTTCGTTGTATCTATCTATGTAGGTATACCCGTACCAAGTAAATGCAAGTTGTATCTGTATAGTGGGTATTGGTAGGGTATCGCAATATAATATAACCATAATGTGTCACATATTATGTATTTTTATTATACATTGTACGGTTATTGCCTTGTGGAACCCTTATAATTCAAATGTATGTGTTTTTTTTTAATTCAACGATGTAAGCGCAAAGATAAAGTCTTTTTTATCTACGAAACATGTGATTAACACTGTTTTTCTAATTAGTTCATTTTGTCTAATCAAATAAGGAATTTTTTTTAGTACAGATTTCTTCTTCTTCACGTGTCATGTCGGGTCGCCCCGACGTTGACGATCACTTGGGAGAAAGCTTTCCTATCCTGAGCAGTGCGAAACAGCTCCTCCACAGTTCTAATCCTGGTCCATGCTCGGATGTTTCGAAGTCAGGAAAGCTATTTTCATCCGATCCCTCTACGTCACTCGATCTTTCCCTTCATGACAAGCTGAAGTACGGCATATTTTTTACCTCTAAACACATGGCCAAAATATGAAATCTTACGGAACTCAACAGTGGTGAATAGTTCCCTATTGGTATTGGCTCTCCGTAATACTTCATTTTTGGTTATCATATCTGTCCATTTTTGGTTATCAGATATTCCTTACATTCTACGGTGGATCCACATTTCAAATGCTTCAAGGCGGTAAATAATATTAACTTTTAGAGTTCACGCTTCTACACCGTACAGTAAGACAGACCATATTTAGACCATTTGACCATTCGTTGTCTCAGCTTAAGTTTTATATTATCGTCACAAAGAAGATTTAGTACGGATATAATATGTTGTTTATTTAATTTATTGTCAGTTGAATTATTAAATGACATGATTCGCTTAAAGCGCCAGTCCATTTTTGCATTTGAAATGTCACAAAAAGTCATTTTCTCAGTTAGGGTTTTGAGTTATGCATATATAAATTACCTACTAGAATATGAGCTTTCTCAGCAAATATACAAAATGTTTAATGAGATTCATTAGTTAGAAAATTTAATGTGACTTTCCGAGTAAAATATGCAGGATAATAAATTCTCTATAAACTTGACTCTTATACCTACGTAAATCACCTCCCACTAAAAGAGGTATTTTATTATGTCTGCATGTTTTGACGTTAAAGAGATTTTCCAGGAGCACATAAAGGTGAAGAGGACGCCTTACTTATAGCATAATACGACGCTCAGGAACAAAAATAGTACGAAGAAAATAAAGTGAATTTAGACATAATGGAGTGTTAAAAGTCAGATCTCAAAATACTTTGAAATTGCGTAATTTTGAAAGAAAAATCGTTATTTTTACTTCAAACAATGACGCAAGATTGAATTAGTAAAAATAATGGCTATTAAAGTGATATTAGGGATATTTCAAAGCAGGCATTGTAAATAATATAATATAATATCATAATCAACCCTAATTCCGTAAATTGCTTTGTGATTCATACCTTTATTATTTCTCATTTACGTTGGGAACCAAAACGGAATACTTCTTAACAAGTGATTTAGGGATAAATTATGTTATTTTTACTGATATTACTTTTCTTTTAACGCACACAACTAAATAAAATAAGCGTTGGTGCACACCAATAATTTTTCACATTTTCATTGTAAAAATCCCCAGGTTTTAGATCGGCCTTATTTTTAAAGTGATTATATAAAAAAATACTATTATACAATGTGTTCATTAAACCCTGTCACATGCGAAACCACGATGATCAGTATGGGCAAAAAGACATATTGGCATATTTAAAAAAATATTTAGAATGAAGAAAATTCGTAAAAATAAAATATTAAAAAGAACAAATGGTTCCTTACTTCTACAAGGGAGAAGCGAGGGGGGCGCGGCCGCGCGGTTAGTGGTATGTCAGACTGCCTCCTTCCCCCTCCTCGTTTCTCCCCTGCAGAAGTTAGCAACCATTTGTTTTTTTTAAATATTTTATTGTTTAAGTTTTTATTAGTCCAAAAAAATTTATTTTAATGTGCCAATATGTCTTCTTGCTCATACTGATCATTGTGGTTTCGGATGTGACAGGGCTTAAAGAACACCATGTATAGTAGTTTTTGCAATGATAAGTATATTTAAAATTTAACTTTATATTAAGAATGTAAATGAATAAAAATGGGTAGGCAAAAAATTTAGAAAAAAAATATTTATGGAATAATATAAAGCAGATCAATTATAATACGAGTATCATAAGAAAACGATTCTTTAAATGAGGTCTAAAACGAAAACTACTGGACATACCAGGTTTCGTATTAAAATGGGAAGTTAACAGTTATGTATCGTTCAATTACAGGTTGCCGACGATGATACTCTAATTTTTCTTAATATTATAAACATTTTCGTGCAAAAAATTGGCAATTAAATATAACTCTGTAACATCCCATTGTAATCGGGTCTCGGGAGCCCAACAAAGTGAAGAGGTGGTTAATCAATTACTATGCTAGACAGCGCTGTTCCGTACAAATCTCCTAGGTACAAAATGTACTAATATTAGATCTAATTTACCAGGAGCGCAGAACGTAAAATCCAATCATAGAGTCCAGAGAGCAGACTTATTATTTTTAGAGGGACTGTGGAAGGAAAAGCTCCACAGTTAAGTACTTGCAAACAAAGCGTGCACACCTATCGATCCAAGCCTCTCTCCCTTGGATACACAGCCGGTCTATACACAATACACACCCTGTTGAGTGTAGAATATACGCTACAAGATAGACTTATGCATATTTCATTAGCCATTTTGTTATTTGAAATAAATATTTAGAGATTGAACCGTCGTTTCTAGAACATTATAAAAACATCACGATTTTCGACAAATGGCAGTTAAGGGAAAAACACATGATGTTTAACGGTTATTAAATAAGCAAATAAAAGCGAAATGATTAAAATAATATTGTAAAAAGTTCACGAAAAATTTTAGCCAATGAAGTAGTAGAAAAATGAAATATATTTTTTATAAAAATCCTCATTAAAATACAACAGTTCTAATTCTAAAATGTTTGGAACAAGTCTTGTAACGCTTATTTTTGTGTGACGCGTTTTGCCTTATAACAATTTATTTAAAAAAAAAAAATAAAGAAATATTTGCGTTCTAATGATTTACCCAAATATTTAATTTTGAGGGCCATTTTCAACGAGTTATAAATAACTCACTATTAGAAAATGGAATCAAGTTGGGTAGAGTGGAATTCGAACCACGGACCTTTGGTCCGTGAGTCCATGACACTAGTCACAGGACCACAACCCGATAAATTATGTAGGTACCCCAGAAATAAATAGAAATAAATAAATGTGATCTCGAAATTGTACACGTAAATAATCTAATATTTTCATTTAATTAATCACATAAAACTCCAAATCAAATTTGTTGAAAAAATATTATTTTTCACCCTCAAACATATTGTAAAAATTTACTTGGTTGTATTATTTCACATGGGGTTGAAATATGTATTCTCTCACGGTTTATTTATCTCATTTTGAATTTAAGGGTTACACGCCGTTCGACCAAAGTATTATATTGATCTAAATTATTTTTTTAATTACCTGAACAATTTTCTAATTTCATATCCAGACTAGGCTCAATATTTTACATGGTATAAAAAAAACCGCAAGTAATGACATAATGAGAATTTAGTGAAATAATTATAACTTAAATGTCTTCTTTAAATCTGTGTCCGAGCGGATTAAGAGTACAGGTCAAATAAGTTTAATGATGGTCTACGACGTCACCCTAAAATAGAAAATCGATTGGAGATAAGTCTGATCATAATCATGAAGCATAAGACTCATCACTAGAGATGAAACGAATATCTGATAACTATCCGGTAACTAACTAGCCAAGCCAACCTAATTCTATACATTTTTTCAGTTTCATACATTAGGCCAGATTTGATTTTTTTAGTTCTTTTGTTTTTCTAAGATTTTTATATTTTTTAATACTATTTAATTTTTTTAAAGGATTTATATATTTAAACTCCAGTCGTCTCATCAAATTAAAGATAAAATTCATATTTATGGCGAACTTTCAATAATTTTAATTTATTTACAAAATCATAAACCATAGATTTTTTTGCGAATAATCATTATGACGTGCGGCGTTTGCTTTTGAAATAATTTTGTAGTGTTTTTTTCATGTTTCTCTTTTGGATTTAGATCATTGTTATTTTGTGTTTGATAATGTATTTTAACTTACTGCCGTGCTATTCGTGAAAACCTGTAATTGGCTTATTAGTAATTTGTTTTGTCTTTTATGTATGATAATTATTGTAGCTGTTGGTTATCCGAATAAAGAATGAAAAAAAAAAATTGAAAAAAAATCGTCACTAGACATCACTCAAACCAAATATGCTCTAATATATAATATAAAAATACGTAAATGCTGCCTACCTCAGAACAGGTATAAACTATACGTAGTGAAGATAGACAGTGTCTGAAATGTTTGCTTATAATTTAATTTTACATAATTGTAATACACTTACTTTTACATAATTGTACCTTTTTCACTGTTTTGCAAACATAAAAAAATGCATGTATTATTTACTAAATTAACCGCTGATGTTTGGTTACGACTTTTTTAATTTGAGCGAAGTATTATGGAATAAATGAAAAATGAGTACACCATTAGGATAGTATTTTGGAAAAAATATAATTTACGCCCTTTCTCCATAAATAGAACGCAATAAATTTATGATATATTATATATAAGTTACTCCCTTGTAAAAAACGACGGTGGTACGTATTTTGAAAAAATTCAAAGTTACACCCAATCTTTAGGAGTAAAAATAAAAGTTCTTTCTTGAAATATGAAATCTCTAAACTTGGTTGAGTGTTTCAGACAACCTATGGCTAAAAAACATTTTTTATTTGCTAATATTTGAATGCGGCCTCCGTGGTGTAGTGGTTAACACTTGACTTACACAGGCAAGGTTCCGCGTTTGATTCCTGCTAAGAACACAAAAATTAAATGTAATTTTTCTCGAGCCTGGGTGTACCATGCTGTAATTCATCACTTTACAAATAAAAAATAAAAAAACTGAACAGAAAAAAATAAAACAAGAAGTCTTTTTTTTTTACAGTGGATTTTTCTGATTTATCTACGGATTTTAAATTATTCCTCGAACGTTCTCAATTTACTTCGAGAATCTGAAGACACAAGGTTCGAATTTCAAAAGCGCTAAACTTTTCAGGCGACAAAGTATTCATCTTTGTTTACCCAAAATTAAAATTGTTTGGCATACAAAATCACTTTCAAGTAAATTTCGCACTATTACAATAAGTTTTTTAAATTTTTAAGTAGGTACCCAAAGATCTGAAAAAAATTAACATTTTAAATCAAATGGGAAATAGTTTTTAAGAAAGTAATTGAAATAATATCTAATTAATGCTTGAACAAATATTATACACTTTATTAAACAAACTACGATGGATGACGCAAGATTCTATATTTTTACAATACTTACGTTTTGATGATGTCCATTTTGTCATAAAAATAATGACTACAAATACTTTTTAAAATTTTTCTAATAATGGCACGATTTAAAAAAAAACTACAATAAATTACTAGCAACACTCGCATAGACACATCTACAAAACAAAATATAACTGTGCTAGTAAGTTTTTGAAAAATGAAGCTAAAAATTAAATATGTAAGATTGAATGCATGTGGATACATGGGAGATCCTATCCGGTTGGAGATGACATAAGAAAACGATGATATGCTTTGATGCATGTTTATTGTAATATAGTTGAGAGTTCAGCGTGTGTAAGAGTTAATGGGGGATTCACATCTTGGTTTGCGATCTCAAAAGGCGTGAAACGGGGATGTGTAATGTCACCATGGTTGCTTAATCTATACATGGAAAACTGTATGAAAGAGATAGGATGTATGGGTATTGGAGAAAAAATTGATAATTTTTCAGTAAGCTGCTTGTTCCGTGCTGAAGATGCAGTTCTGTTAGCAAGCAGCAAGGATGATTTGCAACAAATAGTCTCTAGAATGTATGATGTATGCCTGGAGAGCGAATTGGCGATGAACGAAAGTAAGTCAAAAGTAATGGTATTTGAAAGGGGAAGTAAGGTTATTGACTGCATAATAAATGTGAACAACGAATGTCTTGAACAAATATAAAAAATTGTGTATCTGGGAAGCATATTTTCAAGAGATGGAAGAGTAGAAAAATATGTTGAAAGGAGAGTGAATGCGGGCAACAAAATGAACGGAGTATTAAGCACAGTAATTGCTTATAAAAATATGTCAATCGAAGATAACCTGGCAGTGCACAACGAAGTTTTAGTCCCAACGCGTATGCATGAAGTGAAACGTGGAATCGGCAGAAGAAGGATGAAAGCCGAGTGAACGCGGTTGAAATGCGATCTCTTAGACGAATGTGTGGGAAATCAATGTATGACAGGATTACGAATGATGAAATCAGGGAAGAGTGTAAATCTGAGTCAAGTATAATTGATAAGATTAAGAAAGGGTCTCTGAGATGGTTTGGTCACGTAGAACAAACGGATGACAAAATAATGTTCAAACAAGTATATATGGCGAAAATGAACGGTAACGTGAGACGAGGACGACCAAGGAAGACGTGGCATAATCAGATAAACCAAAATCTTAAGTCTGGTCATGTTAAAAGCAGACAGAATCGAAGAGCATGTATGACAAGATGTATGAATGTGGAAGAAACTAGGAATATATGCCAAGATATGCGTATGTGGCGAATCATTCTCTCTGCCTACCCCTACGGGAAAATGGCGTGATGGTAGTAATAGTAGTAGTAGTATGTCGTATAAATGTTTTAAGTTAGTTGGGAGCTGTGTTACTACTGAACTATCCGACTGCATGATGGAACTGACTTTATGAACTGACTGAGGGTGCTATTATTTATATATTGTCAAGTATTCACTTTAGTTCCTAGTGGGAACTTGATTTCATATGTTATTTCCGTGGATGTCAGCGATTTGATATCCGCTCGTGTCAGCATTTTGTCATTAGTTTTTTGGGTGTTTTGATTTTCTGTTTTACACGTAAGGGAAAAGTATGATTCTATTGCTCCACAGTCATTAAACAGACAATAGTAGGTCAGGAAATAATAGGCATTGATTTTCGATTGACCGTACAAATATTATATAAAACATGCCTTTTAAATTTTTTACTGGATTCAACCCCTTCAAGAGATGTTAAGATAAACAATTATAATGGAGATGGAGAAGATTTTACAAAAGTGAAAACTTAAGTATAGGCATTAACAGTGCTTATGATCTGTCATTGGTTGGTTTCAGTGGCCATTTTACACACTATGTAACATTCACAATTTTATCTTAGAACATCCGTATTTTTTCAACTCCCTTACGCTCTTATCTGATGATTTTTGTGAAGTTATAGAGCTCATCTCATCCGCATCAATGAGGGCTTTATTATTTTACAAGTTATCAATTATTGTGTGGAACTACCTTACAAACAAATATTTCATGTCGACCCTCCCAGGAATCGAACCAAGGACTCAAGTGAGATAGGCGGGTGCGCAAATCACTACAGTGCCAAACAGGTGTATCTATATTCCATTTCCTTTTTCAGGAATATTATCAGTGTGTAGTCATTCAATCGAAAACACTCGTCCAGGATTCTGATTCTATTTTAAACTCAGAACCATATTATTCTTTATCCGCCCAGACACAGAAAACCTCTTTTACTTAACGAAAAATCAACAAACTAATGTGAGAACGAAAGAGATTCGAATCCTTAGGTTCCTGAAGAATAATGTTTATTTGTATTAAGTATTAAGTATATACGTAATAATCTCTCAAGGACAACAACCATTTTAAAGAAAGTAGTTAAGGATTGGATTTTCCTCAGTGGGAGGGATTTGAGTAGGAAACTCCTTGATGATTTTTGAAGGTTTGAGTTTACTTTTTGATGAAATCAGGTAAGAGTGCAAATCTGAAACAGGTATAATTGATAAGATTAAAAAAAGGCACTGGGGTGGTAAGAACGAATGGATGACAAAGTAATGCTAAAACATGTATATATGGCATGAATGAACGATAACGTTGGACGAAAATGACCAGTAAAGACGTGGCATAATCAGATAAACCAAAATCTTATAATCTTATAAACCAAGTCTGGTCATGTCAAAAACAGTCAGAACCTGAGAGCATGTATGACATGATGTATGAATGTATGTCAGGATAGACGTGTGTGGCGGTCCGTCCCCTCTGCCTACCCTAACATAGTAGCAGTTGCATTTAGTAATACAAATAAAGAGCGGGTTTGTCTTGCGGCAATTACTTCAGACCTACACAATCCGTTTGATTTGAAAAATACATTGTTAATATCTCATTAACACATTGTACATGGTAGGTATAATATAATAGTTTTAACTATGTATATTTTTTTGAAAAAATATGTAATCAATAGCAATTTATTTCATTAAGAAGATAAAATCTTCAGTAACATACTGTGAGGAAAATAAAGAAGGGAGTGCTAAATTTACCAAATCTAGAATCTAGAACGTTCGTTTACATTCTCCGAACGTTCCCGGTCGGTAGAACATTTTCAGTGGAAATAATTGCAGCGATTAAGCCTCACAGTTCAGCCAAGTTGTTTAAAGTAGGTCCTACCAGTTGATTGTAGCTACTCTATCGGCCTAGTTTAGTGTTCGGGTCACGGCCGTCAAGGTAATCGTAGTCAGTTGTCA
Source organism: Micrasema longulum (assembly GCF_059751315.1). Lineage (NCBI taxonomy): Eukaryota > Metazoa > Arthropoda > Insecta > Trichoptera > Brachycentridae > Micrasema > Micrasema longulum. The sequence goes on from NW_028278198.1 coordinate 63,209, forward strand.
GGCTAGCACAAGGAATAGGAAAGTTCACGAATTTACATGGTAAAGAAATTTGGTCCTCATTGAAATCCATTTTTGCTCCGCCCGGAAAAGAAACTAGTATAAATTGAAGAATGGTTTTTCAGAGTCCTAAGTCAAAATGTATTAATTTTAAAATAAGAATGCCTTTATTTATGAATACCTGATTTGATCAAATGCATCTATTTCAATGTGGCATCATATTTATTTTAGATATATCAACACATCTAAGTCAAATTGGCGCATTTATTCTCTCCCGAGAGAGTGAATTCTCGGAAACAAACACATTGATGACGAAAACATTTATGTATTTGCTATAACTTTATCAAACTTCAAGAACCAATAATTTTTACATTAAAAAAATGAATAATTGGTATTTTGATTTGTTTTATATATGTATACTAGCGGACACGACAGACATTGTCCTACCCTAACGTTGGCTCGCCTGATATTATCTTGGAAAAAAAATGATAAGTATGTTCTGAGGTACTTATTAATTATTGAATTCCAAAACTATTAATATTCAAATATTGAATTTAAGTAGGTACCTAGGTACTTGTTTATGGTTGAATTTCAAAACATAAAATAATTGATTTTCAAATGAAGAATTCTTTGTGGAAATGTCGAACTCGGCTCTTCTCACCAACAGAGGTGCACTTCATTAATGAATGCGATTTTCACAAATGTATTGAATGTCAGTTAATATTATTTTAGTATTACCGAAAATCCAATAAAAAGAAATAAATGGGAAGAAATTATAAGGAACGTAACGAAATAATTGGGATCAATTAAAAGTAAATGGTGTTTGTAAACATTCAAAAACAAACTTTTTTAAAACACAAAAAAACAACATCCTTTCATTTTTTTGTATATGCATTCTCGTTGAATGCAACCCTGGTAAGTCAATGAAAAAAGATTTGTGCTCCCAACTTTGTTTTACCGATTTGATTTAAATTTTATATCTACGAACACGCGCAGCGCAAAGACCTATATTTCGCTGAAAACCGCACAAAAGTTGGTTATGCCGTTTAGGAGGAGTTCAGTGACTTCACACATACAGAAGAATTATATATAGTATAAAGATAATTTGTTTTAAAATATTTGTTAATTGTTTATAACATCTGTAAATGTAGGATTTCATTTCAGTTGGCCTCGTGGTGTAATGGTCAGCGCATTAGCCTACCACGCAAGAGGTCTCGGGTTCGATTCCCAAAATGGTTGGCATAAAATACTGATTGTACCTGAAGCGTAAGACTGATCATCTTGCACCCCTGTAACAAAAAATGATTAAGATCCGCTACGATTGGTGTACCAATGCAGTGCCAGTGGTGCAGAATGTTACGCAGTCAAAAACCCTTCTCTAAAATGTTCTTCATCTCTGTTGTAATATGAAAGCATATTTACTATCTTATTCATTCAAAGACAAAAATAACAGTTAAACCGCGATATTTAGCCAAAACAAAAATGGTTGGTTTGAGACGTTTGAGGTTTTTAAAACGAGTTCTGCAATTGAGCTGATATAGTTATTACGTCAAACATGAATATTAGGGTGTCCCAGACTATAAGGGAATTTTTTTTTTACAGTTTGAGACACGCATACCCTCTTATTTCGTTCCATTTGATCTTAATAACTGAAATAATAAATATTATTGAAATCGGATAGCGATAACCCGTGCCGACTTGATGAATCTTGAGTTTTGTTTGCATCTTTTTGCAAATTTCTCCAATCTTGGTATAAAGCTACAAGTTTCTTAACACAGTTAGGTAAAGATTTAGTCAGTATACGTGCCTTTTTCCAATAAATAATGCACTTACGAATAGTAAGGTTTGCACTTTCATTGACGCTTAAATTGACTTTCCGAATATTATAAGATAAAACCGCCAGCACTTGTCCATTAGAGGGAAATTTAGAACCTGTAATTTGATGTTTTATATCCCCAAAAAATATTTCCTTTTTAGAACTGCGTAACTCTACAGACATGTTGACACAAAGAAAACAATGCGTTCACTAATAAAAACAAACTCGATATAACAAGCACATTAACACTTATTTCGCGCGCCCCGTACTATGTAAGTTCTGACAAGTTCCGATGCAAGTCGGCACGGGTTGCCGTGATTCAATTTACGTGAAATTTTATTTATAAGTGTTTTGACATCATTCAAACAAAAATAGAGGGTGAGAATGCATTGAAAAAATCAAACTTTAATTTTTCTGGGACACCCTAATGAATATGCAATTAAGCTCAGATCAAAAATATGATTTTTTTATTGTTCCTGCAAATCACACAATTTTAATTTAAAGTGGTTTATTTGGAATCGATCGTGTCCCATTTCAATTAATGAAGCGCTTGAAGCTAAAATACAAAATGTCAACACTGTGATCAAGGTTCAAAGCTATATTCACTGGGTGCAATTAAATAATTTGCAAAATCGTTAGAAGGGTTCTATTTCCAGTGCAATTGAATTACTTTTCCATTTCCAGCTCTAGTGACAAATTGATCAAAGCGAAAATGCAACGGAATATTGTATGAAATTTGCATGTTTTAATTCTGAAAGGCATACAGTCAACTCTATTCAAATTTTTATTTATTTATTTATTATATATACGACCTAAGCCAATTACAACAGTTACATGAAGAAACATAAATGCAAGAAACTGAACAAAAAAAACATTAAACAATTTTGCAAAGACAAACAATGGCAAAACAATAATTATATACACTATATTCATAAAAACGAAAGACCTGAGACTTCGAGCTAAACCATGTCAATCCAACTTCATCCCACACTGTTTAGTCGCGAAGAGATCCACGAAAAGTCGGAAGATCTATCCCAAAGTATTCCAAGTCGTGTGATGAATTGACTAATCTACACATTCTGGACATTGGGGCATAAAAACCAAAGTAGCTCTTAGAAGGTTGTATAAATAGCAGATGTTGACTTCTGGTGACACGGTTGGGAACATGAAAAGAAATTGATTGCAACAGAGATGGGTGATCATTTAAAGCATTAAGTATTTTGAAAATGCATATAAGGTTCATCACAGTTCTACGTATCTCCAATGAAGACAGATTAAGCGATTGCTCTTTTTGAAAATAGGAATAATTACCCCTTTGTTATCCGAGCAACAATGCCATTTTTCTTAGAAAACGATGTTGGACAGACTTGATATGGTCAATATGAGTCCTGTAGAATGGAGACCAAATAGGAGAAGCGTATTCTAGATGGAGTCGAACCAGTGAGCAATAAAGAGTATTGATGGTATTAATATTTTTGAAGTCCGCCGTCACTCTATTTATAAAACCCAGAAGTTTGAGAGATTTGTTTACAATATTATCAATGTGTTCACGATAGGAGAGTTTACTATCTAAAATAATGCTAATGCTAGTATTACTCTTCAAAACATTTTCATTTTGAAAATAAGGCGATGAAGATTATATTCAAAAGAAATATCGTTGGTCAGCGTGTATTACTGCCAATCTATTATAATAAGTCTACTTTTTCCACGAGACACAAAATACTGTTTTAAAAATCAAATCTTACGCGTTATTTACTCCGATCCGCGGTACTGTTCTTCTTCAGAAAGCTCGCCTCCCATTGGTTCCACTCGTATCGTATGATTAGGGACGTCCAATAAGAGTTATAGATCCGGGGGATATTAAAATTTTGGTCGAAATTGTAGATTGTAATGCACGCCGACCGACGATATATATTCATATGTAGAATGAATGCACAAAGAAATTGGCTTGTTCACAGTAAAGCAACAAATAAAATATAATGCAACAATGTTTATAATAAAATTTTGCCAACACCGTCATACTTATGAAACTCGGGAAAGAGATAAAAAAGATAAGATTTCCAATGAGGAGAAGAAAAGATTAAAAATTCATTGTTAAAGGGATTGAAGCCGTACAATGATAAATAAAAGAAAGAGAAAGCATTGAAATCATGGAAATCATGGAATTATAAAATACCAGAAGGGCGCGTAGAATCACGTTACATACATCGCACTGAGTCCAAAAGTCTGTGCGCATGCGTGGAGTGGCCGCGTAATGTTGCTAGACCGCGAACAATATATTATCATTACCCAAATAAAAGATAATTTTGTGTTATGCTAGTGTTATGTTTTACCCCAAAAAACATTTTACTGACTGGACTATAAAAAAACAGGTACTTTTATTTATCATCATCATCATTCCCTTTTCACACCGAATGGTGCAAAGGGTACTACATCGGTATACTAATCTCAGCGTATCTTGATCATTTTTGTGACATGAAGGTAAGATGATCAGTCTTACGCTTTAGGAACCAGTCCAGGGACTATAAAATATTCTGGTGACCCTTTTAAATAAATACTTAATATAAAACATCTCGGGAATCGAACCCAAGATCTCTTTCATGGTAGCAAACGTGCTGACTATTACACCACGAAGCCAATATTTTTGAATATATTTTTTTATTATAATTTTAAAATGAAGACAATTCTTAATATCACGGACTAGGCAAATATAAAAATAACATTAAATAATCATTTAGTAATTTAGTAAATTAAAACCTTTTAATATTATACTAAGGCTTGGTTATAGATAGCCGGGTAAAAAATTTGACAACCCTGGCAATACTAACAAAATGTCCATCTTGTTTTATTTCACAATCTGACAGACGGTAAAATAATCAAACTCGTAAATTATATTGTTTGTTAACTCGCTAATTACACATGAGATGTAATCCCACCTTATTCCCATTTAATCCCAGCAGTATTTTGACACTTAAAAACGACCCAACACATAAAAATTGCATTTAAATTGGCAGTTGCGTACTAAGCGACGTCTATAGTGCAAATAATGGTGAAAAAGTTAAACTACCTACTCATTTGTGAGAAGTTTATATATAGTAGGTTTCTAGACTATTAAAAGAAAAATTGAAAAAAACATATTCTTGAGAACTTTCGATAAAACACTGCAGTTTTAAAAAGTCTATGTTAAATGTTTAGATGTTATGAACTATCTTAACAAAGCATAAATAGAGAGATTATAGATATTGTCATTTTTGACACTGGATTTTTCAGATTTAAGAAGATAATACAAATGCGGTTTTATATAAATATATTCATGTTTAAAATAATTTGATTTTAAAAATTAGAAGTGCTAGTTTCATCTCGATGCATATTTGACTAATATTTTGTTTATTGTTTTTATTAGTTAAATGAATGAACTTTTTACAATAATTTAATTTTGTTAATTTATGTTGTTAATTTAATAAACGCATGTATTTCGAACCATCATGCTTCAGTAGGGTCGCAGTGAGTCAGATCTTGCTAGAAGGTGTGATTCTATAAAATGCTGCAAACGCCCAGTTGCAATCCAGCGGCAACACTACTGACTAGTCCAGCTCGTAAGCGTTAACGTCGGACAATTCGAGCAATAGAATCACACTCATAATAATGTGATTACAGCAGATAACGAGCGGATGAAAGGCGAGTTTCTAGCGCCTCCAAACCAGAACCAACTAGCTAAGGGAATGTAACCCTGACAAAAAAATCCACCAGAGAAGGAAACAGACACCACTCTGGTCATCTTTTCCCAGGAATCACTATGGCGAGTTCAACCAAGAAGCAGTTGTCCAGGCTTCGGAGTAGCCCAGGAGCGAGATGCTTTTGCAGTTGTGAACGCTAACGTCGGAGGGACCCGATGGAGTGGTATAAAGAATCTTATTTGGGGTTCAACTATTATTCATTATGTGCACATAGCCCAACCATTGTAATATTCTTATCTCTATGAATTGTGCAATATTGGATTCGCCATATAGTGCTTCTAATTCACAATCAAACCGTCTCCTCCACACTCTGTTTTGGTTGACGGTACCAAATATCTTCGTTAATATTTTTCTTTCAAATACTAATAACATGTTTTCATTTCTTTTGGTTGTAACGCAGCATTCCATTAACCTGGCACTTTATGCAAGACCGGTCTGAGGAGAGTTTTGTAAACAATGGTCTTAGTTTTTCTAGACAGCAATTTGGATCCCAGATGTATTATCAAGCCGTAATAACATCTATTTGCTGCCGATTGCCGTGCTCTAATCTCGGCACTGTAGTTGTTATCATTAGTAATTTCAGTACCAAAAATTTAAAGGAGTTAGACATAAAATTTTATCCATTTCAATTCACAAAATGTCTCGAATTTATGGCATTTTGTAATTATGGGTAAATTCAATTAGTTAATACCAAGATTATGTTTGCAAATAAAACATTGAAAATTTCGCCTATAAATTGTGATTATCTTTGATGATAAATTCGGTTACGCATGGTTCTTGGTATAGAAAACAACTATTATTCATTTCCGTTGAATAATTCATACCTTTTTTGGGTTGCTACTTTTTATGTACACGAAGGGCCAAAAAACTTTATATTAAAGCAAATTCAGAACAAAGAAGTTATAAAATCTTTCAAATTATTCCGCACCACTTTGATCAAAAGATTATAATAAGCTTTCAAATTTTATTTCAGTATTTAATCAATTAAATGGCTTGAGTAAAAATCATAACCAAAAGGTTACACAAAATAAAAACAATATTTTGAGTACGTCCTGATGATCCCTCTTAGGACTTTGAGTAAGAGTACAATAATTCAATAGAGACGAAAGAAAATAATTATTTGATTGGAATCTCAATCGAGATGAAGAAATTCTTAGAGAATGTGAAAATCTAGACCTTTTTTTGCTTAACATTTTTTTATCATGTACTTAAAAATAAGCCTATAATTTTTTGGAATATCGCAGTTTTTATTTTCATGTTTTTTTTTAAATTGAAATTTCCCAACGAAGCGAACGCACCGGACGCGGACTAGCGAAGTGGCGGGGTAAGGGAAGGGTAGGGGTTTATGGAAAAGATGCTAGTCTGAGACATTAAGGATTGACTCCATTTTCAAATTATATTTTTTTTAAAATACTGTTTTCAAAAAAAATAAATCATTAAAATAAAACGTTTACCATGAGGAACGTTTCTCTGAAGTTTCGAGGTATGGCCTTGTGATGACACCGTGAATAAGCATATCGACGCTGGAAAGGAAAAAGTTACTAAGCGACATGTAGCAACTTTACGGAAGAGCCAATTAGTTTAATTTTGTTTTTTTTTATTAATAAATTAATATCGTATTATTTTTGCGTGATTTTTGGATAATTGAAAATATGACTCTTCATTAATTAATAGTTTTTACTAACCGATTTAAATGAGTGAGATAAACTACACATTTCTGTATTCAATCAATGAGAAACTTCAGCCCTACGGGAAATTGGATACAATAAGTGTTTTCTTGCGCGCGGTAAAAATTGGAGCATTAAATTGTACTGCAAAGTTTTCTGAAAATGTACAAACAATTATAAAAACATTTTAATAAAAACAAACTACTTTGAATGACGTAACTGGTTCATATGAATCAACCAATGATTAGAGAGTTAAGAAGGATTTCCGGTTAGCTTGCCGTAACTGGACCAATCGGCAGAACTAAATAAGAATAAGCGTAAAGTAATCTTTGACGTCACACGCGGAGTTATTTCAGAAATACAAAACTTTGAAAAATAGTCGCGTAAAATAATCTAATATAAATAAATAAATAATCTAATAAAAATAGAAAACAAAATTGGCTTGGTTAAATAGTCTATTCATAATTGAAAAAAAAAAAACCACTGAACTCTCCCATTGAAATCAATTTAGTAAAAAAATCGATAAAACTGCAGTAATGACGAAACTACAGAATTCTTTTCATATTTCAATAGACAAATGAGGAAATATTACTATTGAGGAAATATTATTACTGTGCATTACAATGTTGGAATTGAATAACAGTGGAATTGAGTTACAATGGACAAGACATATGCAAGACCTTGAACTGATAGATGACTTTGTGTACCTCGGCTCGCTTATCTCCAACAACGGCAGTTGCAGACCTGAGATTGGTCGCAGGATTCAAATGGCCAAAGAAGCAATGAACTGTTTAGAGAAGATTTGGCGAGATCGAGGTATATCAATTAACACAAAAAAGCGGTTGATGGAAGCCCTGGTATTCTCCGTTTTCCTATTTGGGGCTAAAACGTGGACAATGCGTGCATACAAGAGGAAGAGGATCGATGCATTTGAGATGTGGAGTTGGAGAAGGCTGCTGCGTGTGCTTTTGACAGCCAGAAGGACGAATGCATCGATACTGGAAAAGCTCCATATTACAACTCGCCTATCAGTGGTATATTTGAGAAGGATACTGTCATTCTTTGGACATATTGCTAGACGTGAGCCAGACAATCTACAAAAGGCAATTATGTCTGGCCGAGTTGAAGGTGGGAGAAGCAGGGGTAGAATCGCATACAGATGAACTGACCAAATAAAGGTGGCTTCGGGGCTAAAATTTAATGAGTCAGTTCGTTGGGCTGAGGACAAGTGTTCATGGTGATCACGATCCGACTTGGAAGAAGAAGAAGACAATGATAAAATACATTACATTACGATCATTAATAAATATTGAAATGTTTGTTTTTGCGCTCTTGCAAAATGACAGATTTACACGTACCCCAATGTTCTTGGGGGTGCCATATTTACATTGTACATCCATAGATACTCAGGATATAAGGTAAGCGATTTAGAGACGGTTATATACCTTTTCATATTTCATAAAGCCTTCTTTCATTTCTAAATCTATTATTAAATAATGACGTAAACAGGTTGAACAGGCAGCTTTATTGAAATACACATTTTATTAGATTCCTTCGTCCTGTTTTCTCTAAATTCAATATTCTAGGTGATAAATAGGATTTTATGGCTTTGAGAGCTTTTACTCACATAACGAAGTTCTTATTTATGATTTCTTTAATAAATTTTCAAGATTTTTAAACAGCTTTAGAAAAAACGCATTGAAATTTATTTAATCGAATTTAATTATATATACGTCGAGAACCCTGGGCAATGGGATTACAGTCATAACGATATGATCACAGCAGATAGCGAGGGAATGAAAAGCGAGTTTCTGGCATCTCCAGATCAGAACCAACCGACTAAAGGAAGGTAACCCCGACAGAAAAATTCACCAGAAAAGTCAACGGGAAACCACTCTGGTCATCTTTTCTCAGGAATCACTATGGCGAGTGCGTCCAATAAGCAGTTGTCTTGGCTGCGGAGTAGCGCAAGACCAAGATGCTTTCGTTACAGTGATCGCCAATGTCGGGGGGACCGGATAAGGTACCACAAGAAGAAGAAGAATCTATATATAAAAGGCAATGTTCGAATGGTTGTCCTCGATGGATTGAATATTTACTGGACCGATTTACACGCGATTTTCAGTTAAATGTTCATCTTTGCCACAAGAAAGTTTATAAAATCTTTAACTTATTAAACACAAAAAAAAGTTAGGAGCGTAAATGTTTTTTTTATCCATCACCGGGGTTGCATTCCCCGAGAATGCGAATTAAAAAAATGGAGGGGTATTATTTTTTTGTGTGTAAAAAAAGTTTATTTTTGAACGTTTACAAACTACATTCGTTTTTTTTTATCCCAATCAGATTATTTAATTAAATTCCTAACAATTTCTACCAATGGGCTATTATCACGGATTTTTTGTATTAGCTAATAAATTAATTTGAAAAATCACAAGACAATCGGTACTACTCTTATTAAAATCCGTTAAGAAATAAGGGAGATATAAAGGATTAAGGTCTAGTCATTTGAATATAAATAAAAACAGACAATTCATGACGTCACCAAGTTTGACGTCATCGTATGCGAGGATAGTTTTTACGTAAAAATTTATGATTCGAGTAGAGTAAGTGGGATGGGGTGACTTTGTTCAGTTTCGAACTTCAAACCTTCGTAAAAGAAATATTAAAATTCTTATTTTTTAAATGAGAAAATATTATGTTGTGTGAGCGAGAAAATAATAAAAACTTTGTGATCAAAGTCTACCCTTCGGAGTGGGGTCGCTTTCATTTCATTTCATGTTATTTTTTACTTTATTTAGATTAAAAATATAAGTATACGACGTATACAACATTACTACTAAATACAATTTTATATTAATTTAATACATATATTTACATTAACGTTTCGCTTTACGTAAAAAAAAAACGATTCTTGTGTATAAAATGGGGAGTGACGTTTTACAATAATTTGTTTATTTTATTTTTAATCGGTAAATATTTTTAGTATAACATATAAATTATAAAAAACGGTGTTTTAAGTCAGTGCTACACAAAAAAGAATTATAAATATAACTTTTCACTTCTTTTTTAATTATATTATCCATCCTCCGATAGTAAATTACTTGCAAAAAAAAACACTCAGGTATCAGCAAATTATGATTAGGCGTGTATTTAATAAGCGTTTAAGTCGAATCTCATGAAATAATTAAAATAATATACTTTAATTCCACATAAAACAAAAATTATTTTTCTAATTATTGTAAACCAAAAAATAGAATTTTTATATAAATCAATATCAAAATTGAAAAATATTATGGTGATTAAAAAAAATGTATTTATGAAATATTTTTAATAATTGATAAAGATAACATAATATACCTTGCTTTTTGATGGAATAAAATTATCAGTTAATGAATGTATTATTGTGTATAGGAATTTGTTCATTGACTGACATTATTATCGAAACAGAATGAGAATATTTTTTTGTAGGCCCTGTCTCAAAACTTTTATTCATAAGTTCGAATCATGTCGCTCTCAAAAAAAAGATGTATATAAAATGATTAATTTCAGCTCATTTTAGAAAATTTCTTATTATTCGTTAAATAAAAATTAAAATATTAAAACAATCATAATAATGGACACTCAGTGATATAAGTACCAGTAATGTCAAGACAATGCAAATTACGAAATTACTTGTATCATTAAAAAAAGTCTATTGCTAAATTTTAAAAATATCTTCACGATTCCACTTCAAACTTCTTGAAATCTTACTTGAAATAAAGTTATTTGACAATTTCATTTGAATCGTATTCCGTATTACCATTAAAAAACAGTTAAAATTGTCCAAAATTTATTAATGATCAGTAGTTATAGAGATAAATATAAACAATATATCCGCTGATCAAAGTCGCCTTACGATTTAAATGTCGCCCCATTTTACGGTCGCCATTTATTTCAAGGTTGGCTTGAGAGAGGGAAAAAATCATAGACAACAATACGCGTCGTTTCAATATCTATTCGGTTTTACCAACATTTCAAACAAATGCACGATTCGTGGTGTACTGTTGGGTGGGTTTGGATGATCGAATTTATTACCAACCGAATAAAAACGCTTTTCAGAGATGTTGAAAATAGTAAACGAAATTTATGAATGAAATTATTGATTATTAGAGCTTTTATAAACACTAAAGGAGTCTTTGAGAAATCCTTTATATGTACAATATGTTAAATCCGATATTCCTCCCGGGTGATAATACCCTATTTATTTCTTTTTACTGGATTTTTGGTCATACTAAAATAATTTTAACTGACATACGGTACATTTTTGAAAATCGCATTCCTAACTTTAGTGCACCGCTAAGCAGAGTTTGACATTTGCTGAAAGAATTACATATTTGAAAATGAATTATTTTATGTCTTGGAATTCAAATATAAACAAGTACTTAGGTACCTATTTAAATTCAATATTTTAAAATTAATTCATCCAAGTTCTGGAATTCAATCATAAACAAATACCTCGGTACCTACTTACCAATGAAAAGTTGCAACATATTTTTTAGGTTTAACCGAACGGTTTTTACTTAAGATTTTTTCGTAAAGTTTTGTAAGTATACTTAATTATGTTTAATCTAAATCTCACTACACCAAAATGCAAATACTAAAATACTCTTTCACCTTTACTAACTTTAAAATTTTAGTGCATGTTCAGACATGATGATGTTTGCATCTTCTTTAATTCTACACGTAGTTTATGGATTCTTCGTAAATACTTTGTAGACTACGATGATGGTAAAGGTGAAAGTATATTTTTGTATTTGTATGTTGGTGTAGTGAGTATCCTGACGAAGAGTCGAAAAAAACTTGTGAAAATATTAAAAGTCGGTTGGGGGTTTAATTCAAATATTTAATAACATTAAAAAATAAATATTTGCGTTCTTATGATTTTACCGAATGTTTAATTTTAAGGGCCATTTTTAATGAGTTGTAAATAACTCATTATTAGAAAATGGGAATCAAGTTAGGGTAGAGTGGGAGTCGACCTCCGGATTCGACCTCATCTGTGAGTCTAAGACACTAGCCGCGGTACCACAACCCGATTCATGATGATGATTCCTTCGTCTCTGTTGAAACACGTCTATTTCATCACGAAACACCTGTCCACACCTGATGGTGTATAGGAGACAGCGCGTCACACTAAATGCAACGTTTATCGATCATATATTTTTATTTTATTTATTTATTTATTTATGCTTAATTAAGTTAGTTCATTACATCTTAAGAACTAATATAAACTTTGAATAATATTACAATTTTTTTATCAGAATTTCTCAATAACGTATTTTTAAAAATTAATTTTAAGAATTTAATTTTATGCTTTTTCCTTTATTTCTTCAGGTAACTCATTGTACAGCTTCAATCCCTTGTACAGTGAGTTTTGAGATTCTGTTTTTTTCCTCATTGGTAATCTTATCTTTTTTTTACCCCTTGTTTTCATATGTATGATATTGTTGGTTAAATTTTATTATGGTATTTATTTTATTCATCCCCTTAATTATTTAATGTATAAAAATTGCCACATTATATTTAATTTGTTGCTTTACTGTGAGCAAGCAAATTTCCTTGTGCATTCTTTCTACATTAGAATACATATTTATTTTGAGTATGATCCTCATTGCCCTATTTCGAAGAATTTGTATATTTTGAATTTCTCCTTCATTACATAAAAAAGAATGGAAGAACAGTAATTTATGTGTGGACATATCATTGTTTTATACATAAGAATACTACTTTTTAAATCTATTGCATTTCGTAATCTTCCCATAAATGATTTTTTTTGTTACATTTATGACATGAAGGTAAGGTGATAAGCCTTACGTTTCAGGTGCTAGTTCAAGAACATGAAATATTGCAGTGAATTGAACCTTGGGTTATGAGCATGGTAGGTAATGCGCCGACGACGAGCTTTTCTTCACTCGATTTCCTTATTCAGGATTTTACTTGAGAGGAGTCACAGAGTCTAAAACGCTCTTCTGGGATTCTAGTTCTATTTTAGAGGCAGAACTGTATTCTTTATGCTTCTGGAGACGGAATAAAATAAATTAGTGAGAAAAATTGTGGCATAACCTCCCAAAATTAATAATTTCAATTCAAATCAGCAAAAACGAGTTTGTGTTTTACTAAACCTTTATGATAATTTTAATCTCGTAGGTTTGACTTTCATTTTTTTCTCAACAAGTAAAACAATAAAATTATTAGTAATGTGTTATATAATTTTAATTGTACAAAAAGTAGAATTATAGTAATTACTGTTCACTAATTTTTGTTGAAATCTATCTCCATTGCGAATTCTCATATTTCAAACCATTACTGCCTAATTTGCGTTCAAATTTCAGACTGTTCAAAGGGTTTTGCATACAAAGAGGTCTGCTGAAATAACGAAAGAGTAAGATGAGAATAGAACGTCATGAGTGAGGTAAATGGTAGCCAGGGGATGTATAAAGGGAAGGTCGAGAGAGCTATGGATACCTTTTATATAATTGAAGTATTGTACTAACGTTTGTAATAACATGCTAAAAGCTCTCCTAGAAGCTTTTAACTTTATTCTAGAGCATTAATTTAATAAAAATTCTTAAAAACTTAATTCAATTTTATAAAAAAACTCGAACATTGCTTTTAAAACTTCTAAAGCGTCATTGTCCACAGCCGGCACAGCCATCTATTTAAAATAATCTTTTGGGGAGATATGTATGTACGAAGCTATATAGGTTCTTTCAGTCAATCATCATCATCCCCCTTTCCGCTTACAGTGGTTCATAGGGCACTGCATTCGTAAACCAAATCAAGCATAGTTTAATCATCTATTACATTAAGATAAGATGATGAGTCTTGCGGTCCAAGTGTAAGACCAAAAACAATTAAATATTGCACTACAAAAAACAAGTCAAATCAATATTTCACGCCCACTAGGACCTCAAGAATGGTAGGTGAACATTTTAACTACTAAAGAACAAGGCGGACTTTTTTTCCATTCGATTTTCTCAGTCAAGAGAACAGCCGTCGAGTTGAAGGCGCTTGTCCAGGGTTCTGGTTTTACACACAGCTCTGTATTCTTCACCTGCCTGGACACAGATAGCCAATACGCAAAGCAAAAATTGAAATTAGTAATTATTGATTAACAAAACATTTATATTTTTTTCATATTTTATAGATTGCTAGAAAAATGAAATGGCTTAATAATTTTGATCAAAACTTTTGTTTGGGTACCTATTTTTTATTAGATGCCATTAAAATACGACTCATCGTAGTTTTTGACCCATGTAAAGGATATCGCTTTTTTAAGAAACATCTAGTGATTTTGATGTGACGTAAACAGGAAACATTTGAACACGAAAATATACATTTAACAATTCAACTTAAAACACGTATGTCAGCATATCGCATACACGTATATCACTTTTATTGAAATATTTTGACATATATTCTCAAAACCTTATGTTGAGATATAAAATAAATATAAAGCAACTTATTTTTCCACCATATTTTTTTTCTACCGATCAATTTCAATGCGCAACCTATACAGCTATCAAGGTATACTTAACTAATATGGAGCTAATAAGTTTAGTCTTTTTGTCATCTTGTTCTTAAGATGGGAAGTGTGAAGTGTGAAGAGAGATGGACACGATCTTTAAAAATAAAATATCAAATATTTTGGAAATCTTTGAAATTAAAAAGGCGATTCATAATAAGAAAAAAGACTAATAAACAATACTTTCTTTATTCCACTCCTGCCTAGTTTTAAATATCGTATCCATCTCACTTCACATTTTACATATTTAAAATAACAACATGACGAAAAGACTTGACTTATGGGCTCTATATGTATCGATGTAATATTTAGAAATCACTGTAAAAATTAAATAGGACAGAATTCATAAGTTAAGTATACCCTGATAAAGAAGCTCGTGTAGCCTCAAAAGTAATAAGTAGTTTACAAAAGGAAGTTAAAAAAAAATTTTAAAAAAAGAAAAGAAAAATCATACTGTCAATGCTTGTATTCAAATAAATTACCGAAATGGGATTTTCTTTCAAATATAAAATGAATAATACTAAGCGACAATAATTAAAATGAAAAATATTTTATCACATTACTCTGTTTTCGGAATTAAAAAGCATATTTTTTTAAAGAATCAAATTAATTTATGTGAACGGAATTATTCATTCTAATTCGTTAATTATGCTTTTAGCATTGTTAAATGATATAAATAATTTTCTGCTTATGCTCTAAATAATAAATTGGAAAATACTAATTATTAATTTCTTTACAATAACATACACTGAATTTTAACACCTTATTTTGTATTTCTAACAAAAAAATATTAAGTCAATATTTTGAAAACGTATCATAAAATATTATTTGGTCGTTAACTTGTTGATTATCCTCAATAATGTAATGTTTATGTGGGTCAAAGGCAAAATTTTTTTTTTGTAAAATAATATGTGCTTCATCAATGAGAGAGTTAGGTACGGAGAAACATCTTAACATGAAGAATAACGATAATTAAAAACTGAATAGTTTTATAGGACAACAGTTTTAAGGGAAAAGGTTCCATTGATTTCAGTGTTATTTTCTAACTAGAATAAAACCTTAAGTGACAAAGTTTTCCATTTAACAGCAGTAAATCATGAAGTTTTATAAAGTAAATGCGGATTCAATTATTAAGTGAAGTAAATGGGAACTTACCAGTCCGCTTGGCGCTCAGGTGACCGTAGAGGCGCGACAGGTCGATGGTAAGGGCGGGGGGCAGAGTGGAGCACAGAGCTATAAGCAGCACGCCCGCCGCGGCTACCTGCTTGGCCGCCATGCCTGAAGAAAAGAGTAATAAATACTGAGTGGTTAAGTAAAGTGGATGAGAGGGTGAATGGGTTAGTGGGTAGGTGGGTGAGTGGATGAGTGGGTGAGTGGATAAGTGGATGAGTGGATGAGTGGATGAGTGGATGAGTTGATAAGTGGATGAGTGGATGAGTGGATGAGTGGATGAGTGGATGAGTGGATGAATGGATGAGTGGATGAGTGGATGAGTGGATGAGTGGGTGGGTGGGTGAGTCAGTTGATGTAAGGATGAGTGGGTGAGAGGGCGAGAGGATGAGTGGATACGTGAGTAAGAAAGTAAGTGATGAGTGAGTGAATAAGTAGTGGGAATGGGAGAAAGCGTCAGAGGGTGAGTAGGTATGTGGTTGAATGGATGTTTGAAGTTATGGTTAAATTGGTGAGTGGGTGGTAAAGTGGGTGGGTGGGTTTAGCAGTTTAGTTGGCTAGTGATGAGTGAATGGATGAACGAAAAAGCAAATAATAAATATAGTAAGTGTGAGTGTGAGTGTGATTGTGAGAAGGAGCGGGTGAATGATTAGGGAAAGATATAGATCTGCATCGTCATTATTTTGCCCTTTTGTAACAATAGATAATATAAATTTAATTAAGATTATTATGTAGCTGAAATTGTTGCACTAAATTATCCATCTTCATTTTTAAATACAATCAAAAGTTATAAAAATGTAATGTGACAAGAATATTGTAACTTTATTTTAATTATTCATTTACACGAAATTTCATTTGTCATTTGCGTTTTACGTCTACTGTAATACATATTATTTTTTATCGCAAAAGGTGTGTTTTTCATTACCCTACGTAGTCAATATAACTCTATTTCTGTGATTATTCTCCAAAACAAAAAAAAAAAAAAGCTTCTCTACAAAATAGACGAGATATTCAATTAACAACAGTCATTTAAATTCCAACAGAATGAACCTTAACTTTTGCATCTGAATTTGAAAAAAATGATAAAACTGAAAAATAAAACTCCTGTCAATAGTTTTTTTTTGTGGTAAGGCCGTTTAGGTATTTTCCATATATAAAGATAACACAGAAATACGAAAACATCAAGTTCTGAAGAAGAATGCAAAGTTTTTATTTTTTAAATAATAAAATAGCACTTAAAGGAATATTAAAATTATGTTTAGATATCTACTGTAATAGACATTAAAATAAAGTTATCACAAAATTGAAACTAATCATTAAACGCGTTATAAAAAACGCAATTCCGAAATCCTTTAATTTTTAAAGGTAAATCAACACGTCTGTTTGAGAAATTGTAATTGAATTTATAAAATTGAACGCACTGCTTAAGACCGCCTTAGTTTAAAACAAAGCGTCTAATTTAATATACTTTATCATATTATTCCACAAAGTAAATGCCGATTCGATAAATAATACATAATAGTTATCAGTTTTTGTATTGATTTATCGAATGACTCAAACGTGGAAAATGGAAAAGCGTAGAAATTTATAATGCCTTTTAAATATATTACGTCGACTATTGTGCGTGGAGCAAAAACGCTAAAAGAAAAATCCGTATCACAAAATCTAATTTCAATATAATATGTAGGAATATCAACGAAAGGATAACGTTTTTATGAAAGCCATATTCAATAAAGTATTTTCCAATACCACCCAATAAAATTATCATGAATCGAATGGGTATATTTAAAGAAAATTGGTTTGGTTACGAATTGTCGATTAAAGCATACGTTGAAACCGTTTTTATATCGAAATTTTGCTGTATGTAATAAATCGATGGATAAATATGTTATTAAACTCCTAACGACACACGTTTTATTTGACTTTACGTTCAATTAAGTTTAAGCGTGCTCACGATAAATATGATGTTGCGTTTTTGTATAGCCAAGGATGAAAAAACATTATTATTAGCCTCTTAACAATGGTGTACATAGTTAAGAAACAACGCCGAAAAATAATGAAATTGTTAATAAGAAAGACGAAGAAAATAAAAAGGAAAGACAAATCCATAATAGAATTATTGCCTAATTCGCATTTTAACTGTTGGCATTGCCATTGTCATCTGTTATATACACGAAGCCAAGGTGATCAGCTTGCCCAACACATACCGCACACCGCATCTGAGGACTTAAGCCTCCAAGGCGGTGCCAATATACAAGAAAAAAATGCTCTATGCCGAACAAGAAAAGCTGCCCGAATGAGCTCTCTGTAATCTAGTAGACTTGACATCTGCAGTGAAAGAAGTAATCTAGAAGAGCATAATATGTATGTACTTCTATAGATTGAAGAAAAGAGCGAGGTGAATACTTCACTGACTGGAATTCAATTGATTTGACAAAATCAATTTGCCGTAATGATTACAAAACTTTTAAAAAGCCTTTAATTTATTTTTGGAAGCCAGCAGATCTGTATATCCGATAAACCCCATAAAAAGACTACAAATAGTATTAGGAAGTTTCATTTGGTACTCATAAAGAGAAGTAAAGTGACCAGACTAAAATATCTGATCAGAAAATTCATTAAAATACCCGAAGCAACACGAGGGAAATTAACAATTTTAAGAACATTTTATTGAATAAATTTATTATGACTTGAAAAACCTGGATATTCAAATGATCTGGGATAACCCAAGGAGACTTAAAGCGCTACGGAGTTGAGGAGAAAAAAAAAAATTACCCTTCCGAAAGTCGTTTAGTCACCTAGTGGTGTAGTAGTCAGCGCATTTGCCTTCCATGCGAGAGGTCTCGAAATCGATTCCCGACACGGTTGAGATGAAATATTTATTTAAAAATGCGTTTTTAAACTAGAATATTTTATTATCCTTTGACTGGCACCTGAAGCATAAGACTGATCATCTTACGCTCAAGTAACAAAAATAAATACAAATCGTTGCGATTGGTTCACCAATTGGTGCCTTATGCACCATTCAATGCAGAAAGGGAATGATGACCCCTTTTGAAGGGGAAAATTACCATCGCGAAGACTGATTCAGCAAAAGACAATGTAATATTAGTGTGGAATAACACAATTATTAATAAATATTTAACGTCGACCTAACTGGGAATTAAACCACGACTACAAAGCGGACTCATGTCCAATATATTTTTTACTGATATTTTTTTAAATATATAGTTTAAAATTGTGGGCATATTATTTAACACACCCAAATAAATAATATTCCAATATGTATTTTTCGTTTCTCCTACTCGCAGACACGAGATTAAATAAAGGCATTAGATTCAAAAACTTCTTTACCTCAAAATAAAATAAAATTAATTAACATTATTTAATTTTATTGCATCTGAGAGGGAAAACACTTTTGATAAGGGAATATGGAAGTCTAAGCATTTACAGGGTTTATAACCTTTCATTTGCTGGTTCAAGTCGCCACTTTACACATTATGAAACACATTCACCATTCTTAACATATTACAACAGAGATGAAGAACATTTAAGAGAAGGTAATGTACAAATATTAAATATACAAAATATACAAAATATACAAAATATACAAAATATACAAAATATACAAAAATCATATACAAAAATAGTAATTTACAAAAATTTGGACAAACTCAAAATATTGTTGATTCACCATTCTGTCTATATTTAAACTGACTTAAGTTGACTTTTTGAAGTAAAAGACCTGAAACCTTTATCATGGATGGATATCACTGATGGGAGAGTTGAGGAAATGTGGATGTTAAACATAGGCAGAATGGTGAACTTTACGAAGTGTGTAAAGTGGTCACTTAAACTAGCCAATGATAGGTCGAAACCCCTGTAAATACCTAGGCTTAAATATTCCCTTAATAATATTTTCCCCTTTCTGTTGCAACAAATTTAGATCTAAATCCTCCCTAGAGAGGAAATTCAGCCGGTCCACAAACATTTGGACGTATTCAGAATATTGTTAATTATGTTTATTATTATGGGAGTCATGTTTTCATTTTCAATTATTTATTCGGAAAAATGTGAGTATTTACGCCCTTTTCTTGTGAAAAAGCAAACGTCGCACGTCGTGATAAATTGACAAATAAACAAGGATGCTAAAAATAAAGGTGTATTTTGTTGAGTTTCATGACACCGTGTACTAACTACGTGACTGGTGTCATAATTTGACTGGAAGGCTTTATTAAATATTCATTGGGGTACGTTTTTCACGATGGAAGAAAGCCAAAGTGTTTATTTTTAATAATTTAAATGAAAGAATATCCGGAAGACGAAAATTGGTCATGCTTATCAAACACATATTATTTTTTTAAAAGTGTTCTTTGCAAAACTAAAATAAATATTTGTTAATATAAAATGCACGTTGTGTTAAACGTAAGTTTTATAATTTTGTTAGTAAAATATTTTTTTTTTATTCTACACATATTTCAAAATCACCAGAAAAAATCAGAATAAATAATAGGTATATTTAAAAAATATCATATAACCATAAAATGCGTGTTTCAATTTACAAAAAGATAGAAAATGCAAACATTGCCTTTTATTCTATTAGGTGATTCGAAACGAAAATATGAAACTAATTATTCACAGATGGCGCTTTTATATTTTTTTATTGAAAAATGCAATTTTTCGTTTATTAGTTCATTTTCCATGGAAATTTTACAAAACTTGGTTTGCGGAAACTTCACACTATATTGATTTTAACGAATGCCAAAACAATATAATTTAGATCCTTTTCACAAAGTGGTGTACAAAACAAATAATAAGATAAATAATGTTTGGTTTTGTACACCGTTTTGTGAAAAGAACCTTAATTATTATGTTATGGCATTTGTTACAATCAACATAAAGAAAAGTTTCCGCAAACCAAGTTTTGTAAAATTTTCCGTTGAAAATAAACATCAAAATTGCATTTTTTAATAAAAAATTACAAAAGCGCCATCTATGAATAATTAATTTCATATTTTCGTTTCGAATCCCCATAACATAAGTGTCCGTTTTATTCTTAATTAAAAAATGTTAAACAAAATGGTAAAGGTTATACGTCATTTGAAAGACTATATTAGTTTAATATTTTACAACAATTATATCAATAATTTATAGCATCTACACCGTACTCTGGCAGCTTTATTCCCTTGATTGAACGAGAACGGAAGGTGTCGAAAATGCTCACTTTCGTCTACTAGACATTCCTTTTTAAAGACTTGTAACATTATAATAGTCCAAAAACCGCATACGCGCATCAAACTGAAGAATGCTAAACTACTTTACGTTTTGGCCATTAGTTACTCTGTAAACGTCGCTGAGTACACAATTGCCGATTTAAATTCAACTATGCCGTGTTGTGTCATTTTAAGTGTCAAAATACTGCTGGGATTAAATGAGAATAGGGTGGGATCACATTTCATGTGCAATAGCGAAATAACAAATAATATTTATTTATTTACGCACATGTAGTTTATTACACATTATTTGAGACGTAAGTTCCAACTCCATGGCAAGAAAAGTCCTGTGCTGAGAGGGGACGAGGAATTAGTTGACACAGACACATGAGTATATCACCACAAATATAGTATCAGAAACACAAAAAATAATTCAAAAAACATAGTATAAATATCTATATATATGGCAAATCAATACAGTAGACAGCAAACTCAAACATTCGGAAAATCATCAAGGAGTTTCCTACTCAAATCACTCCCACTAAGGAAAATCCTGTCCTTAACTCTCTTGAAAATAGCTTTTGTCCTTTAGAGCTTAATACGCTCTTCCAAAATATTGAACACTCTGGACTCTCAATATTATTTAAGAATCTTATCTCAATATTTTTATACTTCCATGATAAGGATTAGAATATAACCTATATACGAAAAAATGTACTCCAGTTCTCCACCGCAATAAATGTATCCCCGTATATTTTCAACTAATATAATGATGATTGTTTTTTTTTCTTACTCTTCTTAATTAATTTTTATTGTTGTTGTTGTTCTTTCCACTATTATACTAATATGTAAAGATGATATTTTTATTTTGAACATTGATTTTTGAGAAAAATAGGCTGGGCTTATCCAGAGACCAATTTACGTATAATGAGTTAGAAACTACCTTAAATATATCTACTCTTCAAGACCGTCGAAATAGTAATATTTAAAATTCTTAACTCACTCTTTGATGCGGCTGAACTACTGAGCTCAGTAAAATTAAATATCGCAACTAGAAACCTCAGACAAAACTTACTCTTTCATACCGATAACCATAGAACTAACTATGGTTTTCATTCCCCTATGCCTAGAATTCTTAGGTCTGCCAACAAACATACCAGTCTTGATTTATTTTATAACTTCTTTCAAGCAATCATTGAATCAAATTCAATTATAAACACCTCTCTCCCGCTTCCACTCGCATAAAGTCTATCATATACCATTGAGTCTTTCTACTTTTTTATAATAACTATCCATCTATAAATATGTCCTTAAAAATGCCCATTGGGCGTTTATATAAATAAATAAAATAAAAAATAAAAATTTCTTCCAAATATAATATATATTTTTTTTGCTACTTCTGTGTGAAATACATGTCTCTTTTTATTTGTATATTTATTTTATTTTATTTTATTCAGAAAACATACAGTCATACATAATAAGTATTAAAAACAACAATTTTTCAACATAAAAAGAACAATAAAGTTTTCATAAATTATGCAAAAGATATAAACATTAAATGTGACAAAAAAAATTCAAATGAGAAAAGAATAATTGTTAACATTTTCGTTTTCCATGGAGGTAATAAATTAAAATAAATAAAAATACCGAATGTACACTCCAAGCCATCCACGCACACACATGAGCGCACATATAAAACATACACGTTATATGCGGCACATATACATAACATAAACCACTCAAGATGCTCAAATAATCGACCCCATAAAAAAAGAAAAAAAATAAAAAAATTTCTGTACAAATGCAAACGTGCAGTTAAAAATGTCTACTTCAATACTGAGTCCATTATAATTTTTACAGGTACGTCTAATGAAGGAATTCGATGCATAATTGTTTTTTCAAGTTGGTACATAAAAAAGAGAATTTAATCTGGGAATTTAATCTGAATTTAATATATGTATGTAAATATGCGTTTTAAAATAAATGTGAATGTAAATTTGAATATGAAATGAAAAAAAAAAACACTAGAATCGTGTTCAATACGGCGTTATTTTTTAATCTGCAACTTGATTGTTAAATTTACTCAAAGTTTTGTCTGTACATTATATTATTTCACCTCCTCCTGCAGAGGGTAAGTCAAAATAATGTAGCTATTCTAATTATGACAGCCACGTTCGCCTACAGTCTGTATTGTGTACGTTCATATTAAATCCTTTATGGGTAGTTCATAAAGTGTAAGGCTGACGGTGTAGGTATACAGGGTGACAAGGCAGTAGTTTTAAAAATAAATAATAAGTTAATAAACTCCTTTCGAACAGTGAAACATTGGTAAACTATGGTATATTCCGTACCAGTTTATTGTCTCCTTTTATCTGGTTGAATAAATGGTACCGTAAGTCAACGACGACTTATAAACACGTGTCGTGATCAGATAAACCAAAATCTTAGGTGTGGTCATGTCAAAAGTAGACATAACCAAGGGGGGTGAGTAATAAGGTGTATAAATTGGGAAACTGCTGGAAATGTATTTTAGGATAGATGCGTGTAGCGTTCCATCCTCTTTGCCTACCCTTACGGAGAATTGAGGTAAAGGTAGTAATAATTATTTGGCTTCTTTCTTGGTATTATTCAAAAGCCCATTTAATCTCGTTTTATTTATATGTCAATAACACATCGGCACAAAAATTATCATTGGTGTATTAAAATCATTTTTTATTGAATTTTCAAGAATTTTTTTTTGATGATAAATAAATGTCGGGTTAATAAGTTGGCTTATGGCTTCTTTTTAGGTGGTTTGAAGGATTAAATTAAACATTTACTGTATTTCATAAACTATTCTTTTTTAAAGTAAAAGAACAAAAAACTTTATTTTCAAGAGGGATTTGAGTAGGAAACTCCTTGATGATTTTCCAAATGCTCGAGTTTACTGTTTACCATATTGATGTGCCATATATATGTTTTAAAAAATATTTTTTATAATTATTTTGTTATGTTTTTAGTCCTATATTTGTGGTGATATTCTCATGTGTCTGTGTCATATAATTGCTCGTCACATCTCAACACAGGACTTTTAGTCCCATGGAGTTGGGACTTATTGTCTCAAATAATGTACAATAACCTTATGAATGTAAGTAAATAAATAAATCAGTCAAACCATGCAACGAGATCTAAGCTCAGCTAGACTTCCGTAATATTTTCTTCTCGACACCTGTTTAAAATTTCTGTCAATCATGAACAGGCGCCATGACGCAGTTGGTTAGGCGGCCAACTGTGAAAGTGGTGTCGCGGGTTTGATTCCCGCAAGTTGCGAGAAAGGAATCGAAGAAATATTTTTCCTCAATTAGTCTGTATGTTGTGGTGTATTTTTAATAATTTCTTTCCATATCCTCCATTTCCATCCTCTGACAAGCCTCTAAAAAAGAAGCTTAGCAGGTTAATTAATTAGGAAAAAAAAATAGCAATAAGCCGGTGAATGTGTAAATATAATAAAAAAACTAGCAAAAAAATACATTTAGGGCCATTCAACATGTATTGTGCAAATCCACCCGGTCTGTTAAAATTAGGAAGGGTGGATGCTTACAATTTTTTTTTGGTTTTTTTTTTGGTTTCTACTCACTGGCAAAAATTTTAATAAAAAAATCCAGTGGAGACTAGCCGACCTCGTGGTGTATTGGCTCGCCAGTTAATAAATATGTAAGATACGATATACGATAAAAGGTACATATTACATATACATTATACGACATAAGGTACATTTTTGGTCTTAGGAAATATTTCACCACATTTCTGATTATCGTAGGCAACTGAAATGGCTCAAAATTAGACAGCGGAGAGACTATCACTCCCTCTCACTTCTGTTCAATGTACTTCATAGTCCCAACGCTTCTATATACCTGCGTGAAAACTTTTAACGCTCATCAGTTCATGGTTTACCTCTTCGTTCTAATACTCAAGGCACTCTCTTAATACCCATCCACAATTCCTTTTTCTTCTCTAACTCATAAAGTGTTCATGCGGCTCGACTGTGGAATCATCTCCTATCTACCATCAAAGTTGTTACAACATTATCTCTGTTTAAATCACGTCTGAAGAAACATCTCCTTTCTCTTCCTTAATCTCTCCTCCTTTCCTTTTTTCTTCTTTTTCCCCTTTCTCATTAAGTAATAGTTTTGATTTAAGGTAATTTATTAACAAATACGTTTATTTCTATTTTGATATATCTTTAGCTTTTTAATCTTTATTTTCTATTAAATATGTTCTGTTACTTGAATTATAAAAACAAATCTTTTATTTTATCGGTTGGTTGGAAGAAATTGCCATTTAGCAATAAGCCCGCCCATGTACAAATAACATTATGTACCAAAAGTTAAGTAAATAAATAAGTTAATTCACTCTATGGTAATTTATCGGGGCGGGTGGATTTTTACTGTGGTATGTAATCGGCATTTGAAGGTTGAATGAGGAAGTTCCATAAGCCAAGTAAAAAAAAATCTGTTTTAATTTTTATGTATTGTATTATCAGTGCTATGATTTTTTAATGTTTTGTATTTTTGAAATTACGTTACATGTGACGTCTCAAGTAAAACATTTGACAATTTTTTTTATACAGTTGCATCGAAAAAGAAAATAAAATTGTTTTTTTGTCAAATCAGTTTCTTTATTTATCTTTTGTCATGCAACCAATTTTGTTAATTTTAACGCAAAACCTAACAAATTATGCGACTTAAACTTAACTTTTTTTGACGCACGCAAATGGCTGAAGTAAATTGTATTTTCTTGACGTTGAATGCTTGGCCATCCTGTAGAACGGTACTTCGCCATGGGCGCAAAGCTCCACCAGCTATTATGAGCCCATTTAGTATATACCAGATTCTAGATAGAGTTAGGCTTAATGAAAATTTGATTAGGTTTTGTATTGACTTCATGGTTCACCCTTTGGAATGAAATAATGATCAAAGCGAGTAAGAACGATGAATCATTTGCGTCTAAAATGTTAAATGAGATTGCCTTAACAATTAGTGTAATTATTTTACCGAACAGGATTATCAGCGATCTAAAAATTGCACGATTTATTTCAAATAAACTTTTGCCTTCTGCCATTTCCCAGTAGGGGTAGGCAGAGAGGATTAAACGCCACTTTACTCTCTTTGCATACATGATGACAGCAATAAACAAAGTGTTGTTTTGAAAATCCGTAAAAAGTAAACCTAGTGCCAGCGCTTTTTATTGAATTCTGATTTTGACATATTTTAGTGCCAACAAATAAAAGAATTACGGATAAACATCCGTTTTGTTTAAACAAACATGGTAAAATTAAATGTCTGGACTTTTATATCCCTTTCTCGAGGAGGTTTTCTATCTCTGTACAGCTTTTTATCAATTAATTTTTTTAATAAAAAGTTAAATCCTGTACTAGTCAACGAAGATATAAACAAATACAAAATATATTATGTTTTAAATTTAATTGTGTCCTTTTGTACAAATTTAAAAATGAGCACCAAAAGTAAAACATAATGGTAAAAGTAATTTATTTATTTATTATCTATACGGCCTAAGCCAATTACAACAGTTACATGAAGAAACATAAATGCAAGAAACTCAACAAAAAGAACATAAAACTATTAAGCAAAGACAAACAAGGGCAAAACAATAATTGTATACAATATATTCAAAAAAACGAAAGACCTAAAACTTTGAGCTAAACCATGCCAATCCAACTTTATCCCACACTGTTTAGTCGCGAAGAGATCTACAAAAAGCCGGAAGATCTATCCCAAAAAATTCCAAGTCGTGTGATAAATTGACTCATCTACACATTCTGGACATTGGGGCATAAAAACCAAAGTTGCTCTTAGAAGATTTTATAAATAGCAGATTTTGACTTCTGGTGACACGGCAACTTTTAGTTTAGAATATTTAAAGACGTTCTCACAAAAGGTCAAAGCTTTTCCTTTCGTTAGTTTCAAGAAAGATCCAGGCTACATAAAAGCTTACGATATTTGCATAGTTTTAGGTCTTTAAACAACTTCCGAGAACAAGTTAGAGATGTATGGAAAACGTTTTTATAGTAAATGTCTCCTCTACGGTAGGTTGCAACGCTCGTATTTCAGGAATACAGAACAAAGAATTTTAGAACACGTGAAATAGGAGGAATAATATTTTTAGAAGAACTCTAAAACTTCTCGTTGATGAAAACTAATACTGTACATTTTTTAACGAATCAGATAAAAAATAACTAATACACGGTTTTTTAGGCCCATACCGCGATACTCAATAAGGACATTTTAAAATAATATATTCTTATAAATATCCTAATGATTTATTTTTTTAAGTATTTTTTTTTAGTTATAAATCGAAGAAAAAAATTAACATAATTTAGCAACGAAACGATACGCACCGGATGCGGACTACAAAAGCGGTTGCGCCTAGGAGAGGTAGGGGTATGTGAAAGGGATGCTAGTCCAATACATAAAAGATTTTCCAAATTTTTTAATTAATAATTTGTTTTTATTTCATAAAAAAATGTGTAGAAAAAAAAATATTCAATTTTTTTATCAAATAAACCATGAGGAATGCTCTTCTAAAGTTTCGCGGCCTGGCCCTAAAACTCCGTGAATACAAACATTTTTGAAAGAATGAAAAAAATATGAAAATACGAAAGAATATTCCTTTAATTTATACAAATAAATAGCCTCCGTGGTGTAGTAGTTAAGAAGCTTGACTCACGCATGTAAGTTTTCGGGTTCGATTGCCGGTGAGAACACAAAATGAAGTAAGGTTTTTCTCAAGCATGGGCGTTCTTTGCTGTAATTACTACTGTAATTGGGTCCCCCTTTGACTTGTTGTCGAACGAAATTTTTTTTTCATATTTTATATTTTTTTATTTTTCGAGCAATTATAAATCGTTATTAAAATAGACTAAAATTAATGTGATAACAATACTACACTTTCACTGTATTTTCAATTCCGGGTGGAATGGTGGTTGTGGTCACGCGGTAAGGTCACAGACTCACAGGCCAGAAGTTCGAAGTAAAATCCCCACTGTACAACAACTTGTTTCCATTTTTTTGATAAATTGTTTATTATGAAAACCAAAACCATGAAAAACCCTTAAAACGCCCTGTTTTTTCTGCTGTCTTTGGACGTACGCACATATGATAACTTTTTTTGAAAAATGCGAAAGATATCGACACGAAAATTTCATTCTGCTTCTCTTTCTAAAAAAAACAACAAACAAGGGGTTTGGTTTTAAGGTGCGGAAACCGGGAAAACGAAACTTCGATTTTAGTTAGGCATAATCAGTCCGACGTGCACGAGAATGACAAAAAAAACATTTTAATGACCTATTCATTTAAATTGTCTGCCACGCGTGTCCTGTGATGTCCTATATTTTAGTGTGACAGTAAAACTAAGATTGAGACTGATTAAGAATTTTACTTTTGACTAATATATGTATACTCTTACGGAATAATTTTTTAGGGCCTTTGATGCTGTCGACCATGATGTCTTATTTAATAAGCTGTATGAGATCGGTTTCTCGGATGGTATGTTAAAATTTATGGCGAGCTACCTCCAAAACAGAAACCAATACGTCTCCTACAGTCTATTCGCTTCAGAGTGTTTCCATACTTTCTCGGGTGTCCCGCAAGGCTCTAACCTGGGTCCATTGTTGTTCTCAATTTTCATTAATAATATTAAAAATGTAATTTTGAGCTCGCATTTTCTGTTGTTTGCAAATGACTAAAAACTGTTCTTAAAGGTGACAACTTCTGACGATTTTCGTCTTCTCCAAGCGGATATATCTAATATATCTGAATGGGGAAGGCGAAAAAAACTTGGGTTTAATGTTTCCAAGTGTTCGGTCACGTTCTTTACTAGGGCCCAAAAAACTCTTTTTTTTCGCTACAAAATGAATGACCAGAATCTGATACGAACATCGAATGTTAAGGATCTGGGCGTTAGATTTGTGAGCACTCTGACATTTTATGAACACATGGAGACAATCAGTGGTAATGCATTGAAGATATTAGGATTTGTTCTGCGTACTGCCAGGGTTTTCGAAAATACCCGCGTACTGAGAACTCTTTACAACTTCTTAGTGCGAAGTAGACTCAAGAGTGGCTCGATGATTTGGGGGCCACATGAACTAAAGTACTCTCCTATGATAGAGAAAATCCAAAAGAAGTTTCTGAGATATCTCTACATGAGAGAGTGCGGGTATTATCTTTGGCTCTACCCGACCGAGTTTCTCCAGGGCGTGCTTGGCTACAACAGTTTAGAGACTAGAAGAAATGTGTATTTGACTACACATTTTTATCGATTGTTGCGCGGTATGATCGACAATTCTAAAATTATGATGAGCATTGGTTTGTATGTTCCTGATAATTACCTAAGACAGCGTCAGCATAGATTGTTACATATTCCGATATTCAGGACCAACCTGCCTATGGTTATCCCTGTTGGAAGGGCTACCGCTATGCTGAACAACATCGCTCTGGATATTGATCTGTTCCATGTATCCGTAGGGGTTTTCCGGAGCAGGATTCTTCTTCTACTTTGACATAAGTCTCTTTCGTGTATTTGTGTGTGAATTTATTTGCCAATAATACATTTTGTTTTTTCAAAAAAGAAATCCTGAAAGATATATGAATGTGAAGGAAGCAAGGTCAGTACGCAAAGACAGAGTGTAATGATGACGTTCTATGCTTTCTACCAGCCCCTACGGGGAAACTGCGTGATGGTTTGTTTTTGAATAAATCCTTATACGGAATAAAAAGTTGATGAAATTAATAATTTGAATATACAAATTAGTGTTTCACGTAAAATACGTACATGTTAAAAAACGCAATTTTTATCTAGCGTCCTTGAGAGGAGTAATTTTAAAATTAGGTTTTAAATTTGAATGAATTAAAATACAACCTTCAGGTTGACAGATGTTTCGACAAAGGTATATAATGGAAAAGCTTTTTGACTAGGGAAAAAAATACGTATACGCATTTAAATGTCTCATGATCTATCGTTGGTTGATTGGAGTGATCACAGTGCGAAGTGTTTAACATTCACCATGATTGTTATGTTCGAACTCCCATATTTATTACATTCGTCCATTTATTGTGTTTTTTCTTTTCTGTTTTTTTCCTTCCGCTTTAAAAGGCTTAGTGTACACCAGTGTTATGCGTATTTAAGTTCAAGAACCCCTGATCTAAAAGACCTTTCCTTATTAAAAAAAAAAACATAAAATGAGATATTTAAGTTAAGCTTCCCTTTTTTATGCAAATTTATTCAAAGCTGGAGCTTTTTCTGTTCTACAATACTTTCAAAATATAATAAGAAAGGATATTAACCTCGCCGGTCACGAAAGGACATTTAACGAAAAAAACATATCTGAATTTAAGATACTTATTTAAGTACTTTATATTACAATTATTATTATTTTTAGTAACATCCGCGAGTAAAATTTTATGAGGAATAGCATTGTTTTTTTCTTCTTCTCTTGATGCCCTGTCAGGTATCCCCAACATTGGCAATCACTCTGGCAAAAGTCTCCCTGTCCTATGCTGCCCGGAAAATCTACTCCACAGTCCTGAAGCCAGTCCAGTCTCGTATATTTCGCAGCCAGGACATATGTCTTCTTTCAGTCCCTCTGTGAACCTCAATCTTGCTTTTCAAAGTTAAATGAAGCAAGTGGTCCTTTTCTCCACGCATTATATGCCCCAGATATGAAGTTTTGCAAACGTTTATGGTGGTTAAGAGTTCTCTGTTCGTTCTAGCTTGATTTATTACTTCTGAGTTCGTTATCAGGTCGGTCCAAGATATCTTAAGCATTTTGCGATGCAACTACATCTTAAAAACCTCCAGTCTATTCATAGTGTTCACTTTCAGAGTCCAAGTCTCACAGCCATACAACAATACAGACCACACATAACATTTTATCAATCTTTGTTAAGTTAAGTTTCAGTGACAAAATGCGGCGTTTATTGACAAAAATACCACAGAATATAATTTGTTCGCAATTAAAAAAATCATTACTAATTGTCTAAAGCAGTTAACCGCTTCAGTTATCATTATAAAATTTAAAAAATAAACAATGTAAAATTGTTAAAAATTAAAAAAAAAAATAGCAACGCAACGATATTGACAGAAAAAATTCTAAATTCAGAAAACTAGGCTAAAAATGGAATAAATCATCATCATTCCCTTTCCGCACTTAATAGTGCAAAGGGCACTGCATTGGTACACCATTAATTTGTTACATGAAGATAAGATAATCAGTAATACGCTTCAGGTGCCAGTCAAGGAACTATGATATTATATTCAAGTATACAAACATATTTTGAATAAATATTTAATGTCAATCATGACTAGAATCGAACCCGAGACCTCTTGCATGGTAGGCAAACGCGTTAAAAAAAATTAATAAATTGAACTATAATAAAGGAATGAAAAGAAAACCACCTTACTAAAACGTATCAAAAATTATTCAGTTACGCTGTGATTGGAGTGCTACTACAGTGCCCTATGTATCACTGGTTGCGGATAAAAAAAATATTACGATATTTTAAGTAAAGGTTGTTTTTTAAAACATGAACGCCAATTTTTTCGTTATGAAAAATTGATCAGTATTTCTCATTAGATGACAGTTTAGAGAACGTATGTGATATTGGAGGGAAATATAAAAATAATTTATGTTGACCGCGTCAGTAATCAAATCCGGGACAACATGCATGTTCTTCTTGTTCACATTTATTACCTTATACTCACTTTTATGAGTAAAGAAACTTGAAAAAATAAATTCAGTTAAGTACTCGTATGTTTTTTTGTGTAGAAGAGTGTATTTTAGAGATGTTACCCCATAAAAAAATACATATATTTAAATTTACAACCCCTTACGCTGGCGCTGAGACCCTCGTTTTATTAGGTACAGTTGAACTGTTGCACATACTAGGGAAAGGTTGATGTCTATTGCGTTATTATTTCGATATAAAACCCTGTTGAAATGATAAACATTTATTTTATTACAATCAAATTACTATTTTAAAAAATGTATTTTTTGAGGATATCAACACCAGTCTTAAAAATATGGATGTGAGTAGAGTGGCCACTTGAATAATAATAATAATGTTTGGATAATTTATATAGCGCCATTTTTGTGAAAATCACTTCAAGGGCGCTGTACAGTAAATAAATATCCCAAAACGTCTTGCAGCTACAGAGCGCATGAACGGTTGGGATTCTAGTTCCTCGGCTCCAATTATGATATATTACAATTATGATATATATGAGCTAGATAACAGAACGTCTTGCAGCTACAGAGCGCATGGACAATAAGAAATCTAGCCCCTATTTACATTTTTATTTTTAAATTTTTTATTTGACAATGAAGTTTAGAGTTTAAGTTATATTTTAAAAACGAAATAAAAAGCAAATTTATAAAATAAGAAGTTAGATAACAACAAGTCTTGCTGCTACTGAGCGCATGAACGGTTGAAAGTCTAGACCCTGTTTACTAAATTTAGATATTTGATAATTGATAACATTTACATAATATGATAAAAATTTATATGATAGCTAACATCACAAAAAGTCTTGCAGTTTCAAAACGCATCGACAAATGGAATTTCAACAACATAAGAATGATTTCAAAAAACTAAAAATAAAAAATAATTTTAAAAAACGCAATAATATTACATTGAGCAAAGAACTAGTAAGTATGGCAATTAAGTGAACATGTAACAGCACAAAAAGTAAAATATAAAAAACTAAACAAAGATAGCATTCCTTAACTTATTATTAAGGTTAACAAGACAATAGACTATACTCAAACTCAAACTCGTCCCTGTTTTATTTTGGTATGCAGAAAACAGGATCTAGCCAATAAAAGTTAAATGCCCGGTAAATGCCTAGTTTTCCATATTTCCCTCTCTAAAATGTTCTCCATCTCTGTTGTAATAAATTAACCTCAATAATTCCCAGGGTGTTGAAATCCAGTATTTGTCCACGAACATTATGACAAACTCAAACTGTTGTGGAAAATACCAACTAGTTAAGGAGTACATTTTTTTTTATTCATGCGTTGCGCGTTTCCTAGTTCGTAGGTGAAATAATCTAACTCAGCTTCAGCTTTTTAACTTTTTTTGAGTCAGGTTGTGGTCCCGTGGCGTTGCGGACTCACGGATCAGAGGTCCGAGGTTCAAGCCCCACTCTACTCTAACTTGATTTCCATTTTCTAATAGTGAATTATTTACAACTCGTTGAAAATGGCCACCAAAATTAAAATATTTGGGCAAATTATATTTATTTTAAAAAAAAAATCTAAAAAATCAGCAGATGGAAGAATAAAAAAGTTCAGTGCTACAAAAATCAAAAATAAAAATTTAAAATAAAAAAATATAAAAAAATTCACGAAAATATGTTAAAAAATAAAGAAAATAGATTTAATTTGTTTAAGCCAAGTTGCCAATCAGGAAAAATCACTAAAGAGAACTTGTGACGTTTCGGTGTAATTTCAAAATTATAAGACTTTGAAAAATCATAGCGCTGATAATAGCGACGATGCATAATAACGTTTTTTTTTTAATTTGGCTGTTTGATAGTCAATTAAAAAATACATATTTTTTTTAAACCACTGAAATTCCTCATTGAAGAAATGTGGATTTTCAAACAAAGGAATAATAGTTATATGTTACACAGCGTGTAAAGTGACCACTTAACTAACCCGTAGGCCTTGTATATGCCTAGACTTCAACGTTCCCTTCTCTAAAATGTTCTCCATCTCTGTTGCGATGTGTAACTAATGTTTGAAACTACCTTACCTTAATATACATTATTATTTGGAAAAGAGAGTACAGAAATCTAGCAATGCGTAGGAAAAATAGGCTGACATTCACAATTTTGCATGTTTCAAATTCGAAAAAATATTATGTACTAATTAATGTGCAAATGAAAACAAAAACATATAATCGTTATTATATTTATTGATTGCACTTAAACAGACCAAAAGAGAATAATAATAGCAACATTATAAAAACAGAACACCATTAACCAAGAGAAGCTTTATTTTTTTTTAATATACCGTATACAAAAAACAAAGGTATACCCACATACCATGTAGTTATGCACAACTGTGCGTGTTAAAAATAGTTAATGTAAAATATCCATAAACAAAAAAAAAAGAATAATTATTTTAGGATATATATAAAAAATGTAAGTAATACTTCCTTCAAAATTTATTTTTTCTATGTATCCTTGTTGAACTTCCAAATAAAAAAAATTGAAAAAAGAGATTTTTAAAAAAAAATTAAATTGACTGAAAATGAAGACTTTTGAAGTAAGTCGGCTACAATTTTTTTTTTCTTAAGCAGACAAATGATAAAATTTTATATTAAATTAGGCAATGTTTCCAAAATAAAACACGTTTATCGCAATTTAATTCTACTTTATTTTTTTTAATATACACGAGGGTATATCTTTAAAAATGAAAATCCAATAAACGTGTTTTATTTTGGATACATCACCAAATTCAAAATTTAAAAAATATTAATTAAATGCTAGAGTTTAAGTATCTCATGTTTAAAAAACAAAAAATAATTCATAAAAAATACTGATTAACCTTCTGCTTTATAAATAAATTGTTTTTGTCTTTTAATGATCAATGTGACTTTTATTTAATATTTATTAAACGCAGTTGCTAAAAAAGATTTAATTGAATTAATTATAAAGTTAACGACATGAATATTGCATCGGAGAGGGAAAATCTTTTGCGAAATATATATAGAACAGCCAATGACAGGTCATAAGCTTGATAGATGCCTAGACTTCCATATTCCTTTCTCAAAATATTTTTCCTCTCTGTTGCAATAAATTCAGATCTGAATAACTCCAATCTATCTACAGAAATTTGCACATATTAAAATATCGTTGATATGAAAATGTTTTGTGAAACGGCCAGTCTACGATATAAAATTCTTCTGTTAATTTTTGCAACGCTCCTACACTTTGCATAGAATTATATTTAATGTACGAAGATCGGATGACATAAAATATGCAAAGATAAGGTCATAAAATATTAAGAGCTTTTCTAGTGAAATAGCGGTACTATGGAAAGTTATGTCTGGCAGTAAAATCTTGAATGCCTTTAATAATAAATTTCATATCCGCGCATTGATTTACTCGAGATGAATCCAATTTAAACTAAAATACAATTTTTAAAATCCTGCTGTTCACAGATACATTTTTAACATGAATTGAAACTGAAAGACTATTTTTCTTGATAACTGTTTTCAGTTTTCAGTTCCACCCCTAACAAAGGAAAACCGGGAAACGAAGAAAACTTGTTGATCGGGTAAAGTGAATTAACTGTATAACATGAAATTATCTACATGAACATAATATTTAATGTAATTTATAATATTTAAGTGTATTTTTATAGATTTAATTGGCTTTAAAAAAATTCGTTTGTATGATTAAAATGCATATATGTACATATATGGGTGTAAACCGAAAAATAGTGTGAAATTACAAATTCGTGAATGTTCCAATTTCAAAAAATACAATTCACAGGAATAAAAAAAGTATCTGAGTAGTTTTTAAAAACTATTTTGTGGTAAAAATCACTTTTGAAGTTTACAAAACATTATTCACAAAAAAGCGTTTTTCTCCCCAACAAAGAGTCTGGAAATCAACGCTCCGTCGCTATACAAAGAGCTGGGAATTATTCATGAACTAAACTTATGTGTATTGTTGGAACAAGAGAATAAATACATATGTACAGTTAGTATATGTTAATGTGAGACTAACCTTATTGATAGATGTACTGTACTGACGTGACGACACCAGAACTTCACACTATCGAATGCCAGCTACAGCTCTACGGATCCTACTAGCGCCCTCTACACGAGCTTTTATACCCCTTCTCTTCCCACGTCACTCCGACCCTCCAATGGGGGGCTTCGAAACGAGCGCCAACCGACATTTCCACCAATCACTACTCCGCGCGAGACGGCGCTAGCTCGCCCTGGCTGGAAAATGCCGAAGCCGTTCGAGTCGGACAGGGATGGGAAATTTCAGGTGAAAATGTTTGCTTTCAGCGCAGTAAACTAGGGCAATATTTAACAGATTGCGTTGGGCGAGGTCAGCTTATAACTTTATTTTTCAACTTGGAAAATCGAAAGAAAACTCAAGAAATTCCAGTACGAGGGTATGCACAACAAACCTTTATTGCATAATGTTGATTACAGTTAATTACAATCAGGAGAGAAGTTTGGATACTCATTTGAATTTTCGGTCGAAGAAATATTTCCTTTTCTTCTTGAGTAAAATAGGACGTATATATGCTGAAAAGATCCAACTGTCAAATTACAGTTTTGAGATATTTGAGGAAATATAAGATTATTATTATATAAGAAATATTGATGAAAATAGTATTTCTCTTGTCAATGGTGTTTAATGATGTAATAACATTGAAATATTGCGTATTGTATCTTTTTCAACTTATTTTTAAATGTACCTACACTTAAGATAATTTTTAGTCTTATATAAATTATCCTTACACTGTATAATATTCACCAGTCTGAAGATGCCCATTAGAGGATGAAAGCAATAATTGGTCAAAATAAATAAGTGGAAGTGTGTACCAAGTATTTTTTAAATTAATAACTTATATGTGAATATAAGTTATTACATCATTACAATGGAATTCCATCAAAAATTGTCAATAAATAATTTAAATGAAAAAATGGTGTTTAATTTGTTAAAAATTAACAGAGCTGGATCATTTTTGCTTAAACAAATTTTAAGATTTTTAAATTCAAAAAAAGTTCTCAGTATATTTTCTAAAATTTGGCCACTGGGTTTTAGGTAGAGAAAAATCGAAAAATTTACTCAAAAACATTCTTAAATAATAAATGGTATAATTAAATATCGTATAAATGTATAATAAATAAATAAATATGCAGTCATTATTCATGTTATTATTTATTTTGCATACAAACATCTGCCTTTAAACAAATTGTACCTAGTTAGGCCGACTAGACATAATCTCGAAAAATATACCACCTAAGTATGTATGTAGTAATTGTAATTTTTTGTTAATAGTCCATGATTATTATTATATTGGATCTATTATGAATAATTAGTTTATAGACACGTCATTATATCCATGAAATATGCTATTTTTTTCATTTATTTATCTGCTTATGCAGACATAAAAATGTGTTTGTAATTTATTATCTTCTGTTATCATTATTCAATTTACACACCTAATTATGCACTTAACTTTGATTTCCACACTGTCTTTTTCTACCTCGGTTTGGCCTCCCCGAATTAGATCCAGAATCAGAAACTGCTTCATCATTTGATATTTCAGATTCCTCAGATTCGGAGATAATTACGTTTTCCCCAGATACATTCTCACGTATGTCAGAAGACAGACTTTGTTCTGCCGTAGAATCTTAATTTTATAAAGTAGACGGAATATTTGTGCCATTGCTTATACAAAAATCGTTTTTGGGACCAAATATCATTGGACTCTTTTTGCAAAATGTAAAATTCTGGTATTGCATTATGGACCGTGTTTTAAAATTGAATTACTATGTAAGTGTTTGTCGAACAGGATGGATCTTTTTTATCGATCGATTATCGCCTCCTGAATGAAATGAAAATCTCCATTAATTTTTACAATAAATTCAAAAAAGATTCAAAGTGAGTTGGATGTTTTCTGCAATTATACGTCCAATAGTAAATGCCAATTATTTTTAAATCTTTTTTTCTCTATTCGTATACTTATCTATCACAATTCTGAAAAAATCTACCTGTATGACAATGGCGATAATACTTTGTACGTTTTACCCAT
The DNA here is from genome assembly GCF_059751315.1 of Micrasema longulum. Lineage (NCBI taxonomy): Eukaryota > Metazoa > Arthropoda > Insecta > Trichoptera > Brachycentridae > Micrasema > Micrasema longulum. Next base: position 101,222 of record NW_028278198.1, read on the forward strand.
AGTTTTTCCAAACGCATCGTTTTTTTTTTTTGCGATTTCACAATGCTTCTTACTTTTTACAATTTGATAACGGCAATATAAAAAAAAGTCTTATCAGACTTAACACTTCTTCAAACATTTTATGATTTTATTTACATGTGAGTGAACATTATTGAAATTAAATAAAAATACGCAAATACCGTATATTGTAGTAAATCCGAAATACGTCATTTTATCTGACTCAAAATTTACGGAGCGGCCACTGGTATTTTGTCAACAGTTACATTAAATATTACTTTCACACTGGGAACGGCATTTCTTACATTTCTAACAAAAATGTAGAAATTTATATTTTTTTAACCCTCGAACGGGGGTACCAAACGACCCCAGTTCCTACTTGTGTGTAGCGTCACGAGAATAAAAAGTTGGGAGTATTTATGAACGTGCAATAATTTATTTATGTTTACACGTAAATATATTTGACTCATTCGAGTGTTTTATTCATTTTTGTTAGTTTGTCGAATGCTAGTGTATACAAAGTGAAATCGACCCTTGTATTGTTTACGTCTTTTTTTTGTTTTTATATTGAACGATTTGAAAATTTAAAAAAAAAAGAAAATTCTTCGTTCTGTTATTTTCCCGATTGCAAAAAAAATACGGCAAATAACCTTAATAATACTCGAGTTATCGAATTAAAATCGGTCTATGGGGGATTCGAATCCCCCCCTTCGGTCCGGCTAATTATGTAATTTTTTGCGAACGGTATTGAAATAACATTGGCCATTTATTCATCATCATTCTCTTTTCACACCTAATGGTGCATAGGGCATTGAATTGGTAGACCAATCGCAGTGCATTTTAATCATGTTTGTTAGATGAAGGTAAGATGATCAGTCTTACGCTTCAGGTGCTAGTCCAGGGACCATGAAATATTATTTTCTGAAGACACCTTTTATTAGGCAACAAGTAATATTTCGATCAAGCTTTGGAGGTTATTTAAATATTATTATGGACGAAAAAAACTAAAATATTTTTAAGTATGTCCAAATCCTTGTGCACGGCAACTGAATTAAATATTCAAGGGATTTTTCTTCACTAAATTCTTAGTGTAAAATGTATGCTGTGTGCATAAAAGAATTGAAGAAATATTCATGAGCAAATATGGACAGAATGTTACAGTGCATATAAAATGATCACATATATGTCCCTTCTGTATTTAGTAGCTACTTTTTTTTATGTCGTTCTCCATTTTCTCTTCTCAAAGAGGTTCTTATCTCTTATGAAACAAATGCTTCGTAGTTATTGTAAACCCTAAATACGAGTAGTTCAACAATGTGTTTGAGTATGTCTAAGTGCTTGCAACATTTTGAATATGGAATATGGAAGTCTAGGCATTTACAGGGCTTATGACCTGTCATTGGCTGGTTTAAGTGGCCACTTTACACACTTCGTGAAGTTCACCATTCTGCCTATGTTTAACATCCACATTTCCTCAACTCTCTCATCAGTGGTATCCATCCACGATAAAGGTTTCAGGTCTTTTACTTTAAACAGTCAACTTTAGTCAGTTTAAATATAGACGGAATGGTGAATGTTTCACAATGTGTAAAGTGGCGACTTAAACCAGCAAATGAAAGGTTATTAACCCTGTAAATGCTTAGACTTCCATATTCCCTTCTCAAAAATGTTTTCCCTCTCGGTTGCGATAAATTTAAATAAAGATAATTAATTTTAGTTTATTTTGAGGTAAAAAAGTTTTTAAATCTAATGCCATTATTTAATCTCGTGTCTACGTGTAGGTGAAACGAAAAATACATATTGGCATATTATTTGACCCCACGTGATAAAGGTTTCAGCTCTTTTACTTCACAAAAGTCAACGGATGAAAGAGTTGAGGAAATGTAGACGTTCAAACATGGGCAAAATGGTGAATGTTACACAGTGTGTAAAGTGGTCACCTGAACCAGCTAATGACAGGTCGTAAGCCCTGTAAATGCCTAGACTTCCATATTCCCTTCTCGAAAATGTTTTCCCTTTCTGTTGAAATAAGCCAAAATAGTTACTATGATTCAAAGATTACTATGAAAAATATATATCACTCGCTATTATGACATACAAATTCGCACATGATGTAAATATTCCACAAAATTTTACTAACTAATGAATCATATTTAACGACAAAAATATTTATTTATGAAGAAACGTTCTTTTTATCATTTGATAACATGCGACGACTTTGATAAGAATTATAATGATTTGTGACGATTGATTCTTCAGTATCAATCAGTTAAATATTGGAAACAGTACGAACATTAGAGATAATAAGTAGTTTTACGTGTAACTTCATATAAAAATATTATATATTGGTTTATTCGGATTGTTTAAGTGTTTAAATTAGTAAAATTAAATGTCAGATACGGGAACATCGGGCAGTGAAGATGATGAGCCTCTGGTCAAAAAGGATACCAAAGTTAATTGGAATAAATTCAAAAAAAGCCTTTTGGAAAGCGAAGAGAAAGCTGAAAAACAAATTTCTTTTGAATCGGCTGATCAATCAACAACGAATAAAGATATAAAAGAAAATAATTCGGAAAATGTAGACAGTCACATTCGTGCCAATGGTATCGATAACGATACGTCTACCGGCGTTGATAAGGATCCACTTGATTCTCCAAGCAGTTTGGTATTTCTGAATAGGAACTCTTCTTCAGAAAGGAGTCCAGCCAGAAGAAACACAGATATTCTCGACAGCGCAGAAGTAAAAGATTTGCATTGGGCTCAGAGGTAAATAACCTAAGGTTTTTTTCATTTTCTTAAACCTTTCATAATATGACAGTATTCTTTACTAATATGTATGCTTCCACTTTCCATTATGTTGTACCCCAACTCAACACAGTCCTTTTGGCCTTATAGAGTTCATCATCATAATTTCCTTTCGCACCAAATGGTGCATAGGGCGTTACATTGGTACACCAATCGCGGCGTACCTTGATCATCTTTGTTACATGAAGGTAAAATGATACGCGTCAGGTACCAGTCCAGGGACTATGAAATATTCCAGTGTGAAAACAAACAACTTTTAAATAAATATTTCGTATTGACCATGTCGGGAATTGAACCTCTTGCATGGTACACAACCGTGCTGACAACTACATCACAAAGCTGACAGACCTTACAGAGTTAGGGATAAGTTTTTTATTTTTTGTGATGTGCATCTTTATATAAATAAATTAAAAATAAATAAATAATTAACAGCTTTTCTTGTTTCTGTTGATGGTATTATTTGATTATATTTGTGGCATTATTTTATTATTTTGTAGTTATTTTTCCCTGTACATTTCGGTGCTATTAATATTTGTACTATGTTTGTTTTCCACTAACAAAAAATTAATTCCTTTTTTTTTTTTTTTAATTTTATATATAAATTTATTGCTTTTTAATACTAAGGAATCTATATGAAAGTAGTGAATGACAAAATACACACGGAGCGTCCTCTGGTTGGGATAGTCTCCATCTTACATGGCTCTGTCTGTTCTAAGGTGGACATGATTCCCTGGTTCGTTGAAATAAGATACACTTTCAATACTTACTTTAGGGAAAAAAGTGTTAAGATAGAAAAAAAAACAATAAATGAAAAATAAAAGAGTGAATTTCTCAAAGCTATTTTTATTTTTTTACTTTTCAAAGTGTAGAATAAAAAAACATTTATAATAAGTATAAATAAATGGGAGATGAGATAATTAAACTGAAAGCAAATTAAATAAAAACTTGAAAATACTGTTTTAATTTTTGTAGATACATGTTTTACTTGTCTGTCCACATTTTATTTCTACATTATTTACTTTTGCATTCAAAGAATAATTTTCTAATCTTTTATCTTATCAGATTATTTCAAGATAACTGGATGAATTCGTGGTATTTTTTTATTATAATTTAAACTTTTGAAGATAATTTAAAAGTAAAATATGATTGTCCTTGCTCGGCAAATGAAATAAACTTTAGTATCCGTTTAAGACTTCCAGACTAAGATGTATTTTCTACACAAAATCCTTTGAAAAAACCATCCCCAGTTCTTTTTATAAGTGCAGTTTCGTCTATGTCAACAAATTGAAAGATATTTTTTATGTATTTAATACTTTTCTCGTTAAAATTAAATAAGGTTGCGATCTAAAATAACATTTGCAAGAAAAATAACTCAAAGCTGTTTTATTTATAGCATTTATAATATTAACCTTAATTCAGTTAGCACAATCCAAGATCTCCGAATTACTTTCTTCTCACGATTAACTTATTCTAATCATTTCAATATTGTTAAAGATAAATCATTAAAAATGTTGGGCTTCATGCACGGAATATCCAAGCCATTCACAAATGCAGCATCAATAATTTGTTTAAATACTTCTCTTGTTCGTAGCGATTTGGAATTCGGATGTAGTGTTTGGTCACCGAATCATGTAATTTATAAAATAGAAATGAAACTGTTCAGAAAAAATTCCTTCGTTTTTTGTCATTTAAGTGTAATATAGGCAGAATACTTCAATGTTATGAAGAGCGCTTGGAGTATTTTCAAATTGAGAAAAATTAGAGATATAATGTACTTCTTCTTTTTCTGCCTCTTCCCAGTTCATCTATGGACAGCCCTTCTGGTACGCAGTCATAATATTCTCATAAATATACTGACTATGTACTGTCATAATGTTTAATTCTTTAAAAACTATTCTTAAAGAACATTGACAATGTAATTTGTATTGTGGAGGTCATCGCCATCAAGCCGTAAAGTTGGCAGAGCCGAACACCGTTCTGGCTCGCAACGCGTAACTCGACGCAACGTCGGCTCGGACAAGTGATTAAACGTCGTGCCGCGAAAGAATATGCACATTTCATCTTGGCATTTCGTGTCGCCCGTCCACCAGCTCCTCGCCAGTGTTCGCTATTGTTAATTCCTTCTGTACAAAATTGCAAGGATGTAACTTGTGTGTATCTGTCCAATAAATAACTTAAATTGAAATCCATCTTTTTCATTTAACCTCAAATCAATTCACACGCACCCATCCATACAGTATATACCTCTCACACATTCAGAGATCCCTGCAGACATGTGGGGTCTTCATTTATTAGAATAACATCATCCGTACACAGCATACATCATGGTAACTCTTTCAAACGTTAAAGACCAGGGGACTCAATGCCGAGCCCTATTTTATCAGGTCACGCTAAATTTATGGTCAAATTATTTCTTTGAAATATTCTTGATTCCCCTTCGTGATGCTGCAATTCTAATCTATCTTCAGAACACATCCCGTGATCTTGTCCCTTTCCCCTTCTTTCTTTGATTTCTGAATGGAGCTACTCGCTACACTAGCCGTGGCCTTTTTATAGGTCCGGTCTGATTTACAGATCTGGTGGCTTCCAAAAAGAGTTTTAAAAGGCTTTAAAATAGTTTTGTAATCATTTCAGCGAATTGGTCATGTCCAATCAATTTAATCCCAGTCAGGGAAAAATTCACTTCCCTTTTTTCTCAATACAATTAAGTGCATATTATGTACTTCTGGATTACCTTCTTTCAGCACAAAGATGCTAAGGCTACCAGATTACAGAAAGCTCCTTCGAGTAGCTTTCCTCGTTTGGCGACGAGCATTTTTTCGTGCATGTGGGCACCGCCAAGGAGACTTATGTCCTCAGATGCGGTGCGCAAAATGTGGTGAGCAACTGTACTTAAATAATATAATTCACAATTATGTTGATTCAATGTTTTGTGTTAAAAATGTATCATTTTACGTTTGCCGTAGGCGTCTGAGATCGCCTGTTACCTTTTACCTGTTAATTTTTACAAATAATATGGCACACCCTCTTGCAAGAATTTACTCCTCATAATCGTTATTAATTTTGATCATCATAATCATTCCCTTTCCGCACCCAATGGCGCATAGGGCATTGGATTGGCACACCAATCGTATCTTGATCATTCTTGTTACATGAAGGTAAGATGATCAGTCTCACGCCTCAGGTACCAGTCCAGGGACTTTTAAATAAATAAAACCCTTTTAGATAAATATTTCACATCAACTATACCGGGAATCGAACCCAAGACCTCTTGCATGGTAAGCAAACGCGCTGACCATTAACCACGAGGAGAAATTTAATATTGACATTCATCATGATAGAGTAAATGATTATTAATTTTTATTCTGAAACCAAATGTCTAATTTTCAGTTTTGTGAATGTAAATTAATTTTAGTTCCTTCTATTATATCTAATTTTTTCTTATTTTATTTTTAAAAAATAAACAAATAGTCTAATCTTTAACCCGAACTTTATTATTACTCAAATTTATTTACTCAAGAACCATAACATGAACATAAAAATAAACAACAAAACTCTTAAAGAACTAGAACATGTGACTTACCTAGGACTTACAATGGACAGACAATTAAAATGGACAAAACACATAGACGGACTCACTAAAGTAATGGCATCACTACATAGCCTCTTCTACAAAATTAAAGATTTTATATCAAGAAAAGAAAAAATTATGATGTACGAAGCCTATGTCAAAAGTAAATTGAGTTACATGATCGCCTTCTGGGGAACTGGTAACAAGACAGACATAACAAGAATACAAAGACAACAAAATAAAATTCTTAAACTAACATACAACCTACCCTACCTGACCTCTACGACTGAACTGTACAAAAAAACACACCAGTTTGACATAAACTACTTGACTAAAATTGAGACCTTAAAAATTGTGCACAAAATAACACTGGGAAACATACAAGACGACGACATAATATTAGTCAAAAATGCTGACATACATAAGTATAACACCAGACAACAAAAACACTATCATATTGAAAAAGCAAAGACAAACACAGGACAGTCAAAAATACTACATAATGGACTTAAACACTACAACGACCTACCTTACTACTTGAAAACTTTTAATGGAGACAAATTTAAAATCAATCTGAAAAAGCACATGATGACTGAACTAACTAGACTAGACGAGACATAAAATGACTAGACAATATTAAATTTCTAATGTAACCCTAACGGGTTTTTTAAAATTGTAAATAAATAAAAAAAATAAAAAAAAAAATTTATTCAGCTTAACACTAATTTTGTGTCGTAATGCTATTTATCAAATTGTATGTATTTTATCATTTTAAAATAAAATAACCTTTTATCTCTTGTAAATTTTATTGTGTATTTTATAAACAACTTTTTAGGCGAATACATTTATAAGTACCGAATATCTTAATTTCCTTATAAGGTAATCAAATAAAAACAAAGACATATAAATTATTATCATTTAACATCGATTCAGTACAATATCATACGTTTGTGAGCGTTATAATACTATACAATTATACATATTAAACATTTTTCATTCAAAGATGTCTACAAAGCGGATCTAGCCCAGAGGCAACATGTCAGCAATTAAAACTGTCCGTCTGCCATATTGCTGCGTTCTTCGGGGACAGCGGAATCCTTAACGAAATCCTCAGAGTCAGGCCTGGCCTATTTGGACGATCAGACTCTTTTGGAAGAACGCCAATCCATTACGCAGCATGGGAAGGTCACGTCGATTGCTTGGCTGTCTTGCTTGGTCTTCGGGAAGGGCAGCTGACTTCGGAGAGAACAGGAAGAAAAAACAAAACAGAAAGAGAAAATGAAGACTTAAAAGTAATCAAAATAAGTCATGAGCAGTTAATAACAATGAATTCAATCAGAGGAGAGAGCGTCGACGGCTTTAATAAACACTGGTGTGACTCCAGTCACAGTTGTTCAAGTGTATCCAAAATTGTAAGTAAATTTATTTTGTAATGTCTTATGTATTTTATGTATTCTTTAATCTTCGCAAATTTGACCACATAACCGAGTATCGCACGCAACTATACTGGCTCAGTATTAGGCATAGAAGAAACATTCACATTCTATCACTTCTTCACAATATTTTAAATAATCCCACTTCGCCTGTTTATCTGAGAGAGCTCATCCAACCTCTTTCACAACTCGGACTATCTCTTCGTTCTTGTAACGAGAGAACCCATTTAATACCCTGTCATCGCTCTAATTTTCTTGCCTTCTCTTTCACAGTAGTAGCCGCTCGATTGTGGAATAATCTACCCACTAATGTTAGAGACATTGTTTTTTATTTACATTTAAGTCAAGATTGAAATTCCACTATCTAAATATTTAAATTGTTCCTTTATCCTTCTTTTTTCCTTCTCATCCCCTTTCCTCTCTTCATAGTGTAGTGTTAATTTTTTTTAAATGTATATTTTTTTTTTGGTTAATCTTTGCTTTTAATTTTTGTATAAAATTGTAAGATTCAATTTGTCCATGTATTTATAATTTTCTCAAACTGAACGGTTTGGGTAGGTAGGAAGAAATTGCCTTAAGGCAATATGCCGGCCCTCATATGTATATATATCGTATATGTAGGATATAAAGTGCCAAATAAATCAATATTTCAATGAACTTTTGAGGATTATTATATTTTTTCTTGTCAAGGCTACAATATTACGGAGAGCTCTTTTGGGCAACTTTCATCCGGCAAATTGGAAATTATCTTTGTATGCATTGCCAAGGAGACTAAGCTCTCCGTAGCGATGTGCAGTATATGGTCGGCAAGCTTGCAGACAATTTATTCTTTAGACAGATTTTTTTTCTTATCTTTTTGGATACATATTTTTTTTTCTTTATAATAGATCGATTTTTCCCTCGATTTAAGCTATTCCAATACCTTATTTGAACATAAAGTGGTTGGCGCGTTTGCATACCATTCTTGAAATCCTGGGTTCGATTTCTAGAAGGGACGTGAAATAATGATTTTTATAGTTGTTCAAAATACAACTATAAAAATCAACAATACAACTGTTCCTCGTCTGGAACCTAAAGTCTAAGACTGATCGTACTTCATGAAACAGAAAATCAAAATACCCTGCATTTGGTTAACCGATTTTTATTTTGTTAAGTTTGTACAATAATTTTCATTTAAAAACTAGCATAACATTATATTATATACCTAACCTAAATTTATTTACAATTTTTTTTTTTTTTTAATTAAATTTTTGTTCTTATGATTTATTTATTTATTATCATATTATATACATAAAATCAAACATTTATTCAGAGTTGCTTTGAGTATCTAACTAGGGTTATTTAACCCGTTTCAAGCCAGTTAAAAAAAAAATTTGAAAAACAGTAATCAATACATAGTGAAAATATAGTAAAAAACGTAGGAAAATTTAAAGTTAAACAAAATACATAGTAAGAAACATAGCAAAAGACATAGTTTAAAACATGCATAAAAACCCGGTTTATACATAGTAAAAAATAAAATGCATAGCCGGGAACATAGTAAAAGACATGACAAAAAATAATTTAAAAAAATAATGTATGGCAAAAAACACACTTATAAAAAACATAGTAAAATACATAGTAAAAAGAAAGAAATATTTAAATTAACATGTGATTAGTATATTCTCGTATATAGAAGCTGAGACTATTATATTGTAAAAACATAGTAAAACAGAGTAAAAAGTAATAAGGAACTTCAAAAATTCAAGCAATAAAACACTAAAAATACATTATTACAATTTAAATAAGAATATGTGTTGGCCATCTAACAGCCACCATCAACCTCTCAGACTCTCTGCGACCAATTTCAATGAGGGAAATAGTCAGTAACTTCTTTAACTTGTGACTCTTGTAACATTTCCATGGTTCTGACATTATATTATTTAGCTTTTGTCCGATGTAGGAGTATTGTCTCGGTGCTAAAGAAGTTCCATTCTTTTGTCGAGAAATCAGATCACAACTGGAACTCTGAGTGTCATAATGTAAATAATCTGATGGATATATGAGTATATGATCTAAACAATTCGAAATATAATTAATGTACAGAAACTTTTAAAGATTTATTTTGCATTGTGCCAATCGATTTTGGAGTACGGTATAATCGGTTGGGGTGGTGCAAATGACACAGTTTTAAATAGTGTATTTGTTGCACAAAATTCCATAATTAAAATAATACTCAGAGTCCCGATACAGACATCTACTCAAGAAATATTCCATAAATCACAACTTATGACACCAAAACAATTATACGGTAAAACAATACTCACTAATAGATTCAAAAACTACTCTTACTCAAATGAAAGACATAATCCCCACACTTAGCTAAGTCCAAAAATATTGCCAAGCATTTTTTACCACCATCGAGATGTTAAGTAATTTCTTGGGATAGGTTGGCTATTGCGTCTTCCGTACCCATGGCCTTTTTGAAACCATATTGATTATCAGAGAGAAGGTTATTATTTTCAATGAAAGAGCTTAGTCCAGTTTTGGCAACTTTTTCAATTATTTTAAAAATTGTGCTTCGTCAAGATATAGGTCTGTAGTTTTGTATTAGATTTTTATCACCACTTTTGTATAAAGGTATCACAATTGACTCTTTTCGGTGCTTAGGAAATACTCCACATTCAAAACTAAGATTAAAAATGTACGTAAGTAGTTTTGCTACATTTACACAAAATGTTATTTTCGGTAGTCGTTTTAAACGAGTTGTAAATAACTAACTATTAGAAAATGAGAAACAAGTTGTGGTAAATAGGGAAGCAAATCTCAGACCTTTGATCCTCAAATCTACAATACTAGCCACAAAACCACAACCCGATTCTAAAATATGCAAAAATGGAGACATTTTCAGCTCCTCTGAGACTTTCTGGCAACTCATTAAAGATTTTTAAACCATTGATTGTTTTGAGTTCAAGTCAGTCTTACCCTAGGAAGCCTGAAATCATCTTCACTGCTAGCTCCATACTTGTGGAAATCAATATTGCATTGACCACTGATATTGCGATACTCGAATCAACTGAAAATCGTATCTTTAAACAATTTTCTAGCTCGATATTGTATGGAGTGGGTGTACCCCTCTTCACATAGCGTGCGCCAGAGTACAAAAAGAAAGCGTAATTGGTTTGCTCGCCTGTGGAGCTGACATAACAAAACAAGATGCCTCGGGAAGGACTCCACTTGATGTCTGTGGACTTGCAGTTAAAGAAGCGGGGTTAATACCGCAAACAAAAAATAGCAGGTAGCATTTCAAATCTAGTAGAAATTATGATCACTGATTAAGTTTGTTTAAAAAGCAATTCCATTTAAATTATAGATTGACAATTCTTGACGGAATTTCATTGTAATTACTCAATAATTTATATTTCAATGTAAGTTAAACATTTAAAATACCTTGTACACTTCCAAATATTTATTTGACCAATTAGCGCTTTCACCCTCCAACGGGCATCTTCCGACTGACCGAAAATATTAGACAGCGTTAAGATCTAAATTTATTTCAACAGAGAGAGAAAACATTTTTGAGAAGGTGGCCTCTGGTCAAGACGCTTGGCTCACTCACGAAAGGTTCCGGGTTCGTTCCCGGTGATAACACAAACATTAAAATGTGATTTTTCTCAAGCCTTTATTCTGTGATGTAATTCACCACTGTAATTGAGCCTCCTGGCCTGTTGTGGTGCAAAAATAAATAAGTAAAATAAGAAGGGAATATGGAAGTCTAGACATTTACAGGGCTTATGACCTGTCATTGGCTGGTTTAAGTGGCCACTTTACACACTGTGTAACATTCACCATTCTGCCTATGTTTGAAAATCCACATTTCCTCAACTCTTCCATCTGTTGACATTTGTAAGGTAAAAGAGCTGAAACCCATAAGACCTGAAAATGCCTAGACTTCCATATTTCCTTCAAAAAAATGTTTTCCCTCTCTGTTGAAATAAATTTAAATGTGAATAACTCCCTAAGGAGGAATTCCAGCCAGTCTGCAAGCATTTGGACACACTCAAACATTTTAGCGTTAAGATCGTTTATATACAAAACAAAATATTATCTGAAGTACAGCCCGTTTTTTCATTTATTTATTTTTAAAAACCCGTTAGGGTTATTTGAGAAATATTATAAGGTTTAGTCATGTTATCTTATGACCTCTGATTGGTGCGTACATTAGCCACGACCACAACCCGGCTTAAAAAATATTTGATTATAAATGAATAATTCGTTTTTTTTTTCAGTTTCGTCAGAATCATTGAATACGTAATCAAGTATGGAAAATATAGAAATATAGACAGAGAATTATGGCTTTCTAAACAAGATGGTACATCTCCTTTACATATAGCCATATTGTTTGATAGCAAAAAAGCTGCTAAACTATATTTAGATATAAGAGCTGCACCAAATGTCGTCGATGAAGACGGCCAGACTCCCTTACATCTGGCAATTCTTCTAAGAAGATTAGATATTTTAAAAGCAATTGCTAATTCGACCCAGATAAAAAATCTCAACACTATTGATCGGGTTAATAGAGATAAACAAACGCCGTTACAGTTAGCTGTTTTGGAACAATGGTACGACGGGGTGTGTATTCTTTTAGATGCAAATGCGAGTGTCACCAATCAGTCAAATAATGATAGAAATTCATCATTGCACTACGCAGCACAAGTTGGAAATTTAGACATAGCTGATAAATTGATTCAAACCATTTCAAATAAAAAGCAGTGGATTGACTGCAAGAATGCCTACGATGAAACGCCTCTCTTTGTAGCTATTAAACGTGGTAACGCAAGTTGTGTACGATGTTTTCTACACGAAGGTGCCTCGTACAGCATTGACCTAGGGGGTTATACAGTTTTGCACAAAGCGATTGAATCGGATGATATTGATGTGCTTTTGTCCCTATTAGAAATAGAAAAAATCGATAGCTTCCTGAATATCACAGACAGTCAATACGGCATGACACCTTTACATTGGGCCGCCCTTAAAAATAAACCATCGTATACCCAAAAACTTATTGATAAAGGTGCGGACGTAACATTGAAAACATCCGATGGCTTCACCCCCCTTCATATAGCAGCAAAAGAAGGCAACGATGGTGTGATCAAAGTCATTTTAGATCACGACAAAGATCACCGTTTGGTCAATTCCCATGACAACGGAGGCTGGTTACCTTTTTACAAAGCGGCTTATCATTGCCAAAGAGACAGTATAGAACTTTTTCTTGAAAATGGATCAAATTTATCCGAAGTCGTTCCTATGTACAATGGAAAGAAAAGCCTGATAATCAGTATTATCAAAAACAATATGCCAAGATCCGCAGATTACCTGAACAGCATTTTCAACAAGAGGCTAACGCAGAACAATTTTAGTTTAGATCAATCAGAATGCGAAGTAACGTTCGACTACTCGATCATTATGCCAGATGAAAGCGACGACGGATTTTCGCAAATGAACGCCATATCATCTTTGTTTAGTTCGGGGACAAATTTTCAAATAAAAAAACTAATTCTCCACCCTTTCATCGAAAGCTTTTTACACTTGAAGTGGAATGTTTTAAGATGGTTCTTTTTCGTTGTCCTTGGAGTGTATATATTGTTCGTGATGTTACTTACTGATATAACCATCAATATGTATGAAGAGTCGTATCGATTGGCCATCTCACCCCTGTTTTTCAAGATAAAACAGAGTGTACTCGTTCTACTAATTGGAATAATACTTCTTTTGGTGAGTATCACGGAAAAAATACTTTATTTTTTCTATCGTAAGGTTTTTTTTAAAACTTCTATTTATTTTTAGACTTTAATTTCACCCCTTTGTCCATCGAAACAGTTGAAAATTACAATACGAACTAACTTTTTTTCCTTAAGCTAGCGCGGTAATATGATAATATGGAGAAATCATTTAGGTAATAATAAGTTCAGTCATTTATCAATTAGAATGTTCCCGATGGACTGGTATATTTTATCGGGATTAAAAGAAGCTCAATCTTCTAACTATCGCTATAAAAGAAATACAATGATCCGTTAGTCTATGGCGACGTAACATCGTTATTCTTTACACGAATCCGAAATTCTAATACAAAAAATCCAAAACAAACCAAATCGAAAAGCAAACCAAGATAACCGTAGATAAAGCAAGTAAACTATAGCAATTTAAAAAATAAATTGATTCTTTTTGATTTCCACATTACGGCCTACTCATTTTTAAAAAGGGTTGCTCATTGTTGATATTTTATAAATTTTTATAATTGTCCTTTTTTAAATTCGGGGTGTATGTATTCTATTTTACTTCTAATATCTCCGGCTATCCCCGTGCAAAAAATACGCCATTCGGTCGCTCCACTGAGACGTGAAGTTTTGGAGGAAACACAAACAAACACACCATCGCATTTATAATATTAGAATGATTTTTTTTTTTTATATAAATAAAAGACGAGTGATACTTTAATCCACAAATTCGCAATGTCCAGTGACCAGTTTCATCGCTTTCGCGACATCTTCGAGACTAGTATCTTTATTAAAGAGTTCAATGTATTTATACAAAACAGAGGTAAGGATAGATAATTCAAAATAATATGAAAGTAAATTAAATATTTAATTTACTTTCATTTTATATATTTTTTTAGAATATTTTTTTTCCAATCAGACAAAACCCACATCAATAATGGCAAGATAAAGAACCATTGTATTATACTGCTATCAAGAAAAAGCCAACCACTCAGTATTTTCTGTGTAATTATGATTTGAATGAATGTAACTGGAGGACACTAGAAAATCCATAGCAACCTTTGTGCATTTGAAGATGAATTTATGCCAAACTACTCAATATTATCGAGGGATTTTTTTGCGCTGTATATCATGTTATATTGAGCACTGATGTGTTAACAAAATAAAAATCTAATTATAATCGTAGAAAAAGAAAAAAAAGAAGCAAATTGTGACTGGTGGGACAAGGCTTCGTGATACTAAATAAAGATATTTACTGAATAGTATCTCTGCGAGAATTAATAGTTACAAATTTCGGAAAATGTTTTTGTACATAGATTTATAAAAAAAAGACGTTTAGCCAAATATAATTGTTTATTGAGAGGTGATAAATGAAAATTGAAAATTTATGTCAATTTCCCACTTCACGTGGAATGCTCGTACAACAGAATTTAAAAAAAAACATTACTTTAAAAAATGGGTAAACATGACGCCAAATAATATCGTAAAATATATTGAAATCTCGTGCATTTAAAGAGTTAATAATAGGTTAAGGAAAAAGTCATTTCGTATTTTTCGCTTTATTTAAAGAGTTATAAACATCCAAAGTCAAATATGCGCCGTTCTGTTTAATAACTTGTTGCCAACGAGAATTCAACTTTATAATGCGCCTTTCGTAGAAGCCCTTGTCCCTACTGGCAAAAAACTCGGACAACCAATTTTCACAGGTCTCTATTGAGGCCAAATGTGTACCCCCAAGCACGTTGGCCAAAGACAAGAACAGGTAGTAGTCACTTGGTGACAGGTCCGGACTATAGGGTGGATGCGTAAGAACTTCCCATACAAGCTCCCGGAGCTTTTGGCGCGTCATGGTTCATGGCGCGCGGCCTTGCGTTGTCCAGGTGAAACACGATTCCACTCCTATTCACCAATGCTGGCCGCTTCTACTCGATCACTAGCCTCAAACGGTTGAGTTGTTCACAGTAGAGTAATGCCTGCCAATCCCACCAAACACACAACTACACCTTCTTGGCCATCAGTCCTGGCTTGGCCACTGTCTAGGCCACTTCGTTGGCTTTTGACTACAATCTCTGTTGCTTGAAATTGTCGTAAGTGACCCACTTTTCAACACCAGTCACCACCCGCTTCAAAAATAGGTCGATTTTGTTTCGATTCAGCAGCGATTCGCAGATGGAAATTTGGTCCATAAGTTTTTTTTGCGTCAGCTCGTGTGGCACCTAAAGGTCGAGCTTTTTTTTTAATTCAACCTTCTGCAAACGGTTCAAAACGGTTTTATGATCGATATTCAGCTTCTGGACCGTGCTACGGCTGCTAACATGAAGGTATATCTCAGTATTTACCATGATTTAATTGACATTTTTGACGACAGGCCTGCCAGAGCGTGGTGCATCATTCACCTCCACTACACCAAAACGAAATCACTTGTACCAGTATTGGCCCTGTATACATCTTATTTAAAAAAAAAAAACTTTGGTGGCTTTCGACGCGTTTTTCCCTTTCAGGTAGAAAAAATGTAAAATACGGCGAATTTCTTCTTTTGAGACCTCCATACTCGACGAACGATAGTTCACGACTGAACCGACCAAGTGCAATACTGCCGAAAAAACCTTTTTTGTATACACTCACACCTTTACAACGCCGTATCGTACGTATGTGAGATACGAAATTACGTTTCCCCCAACCTGTTATATATAAATTACAGCTTTTTCATTGTATTAGTTATGTTTATATTTAAGATTTATGTGTTTATTTTCAGAAGAACACATACCAAAGTAATGTGTATTTCTAAGTGCATTTTGTACATCACTTTGGTGAGTCAGTTTAAAAATTCAAATTGACAAATTATTTTGTTTTAGGAAATTCCCTTCTTGCGTCTTAAAAAGTGGAAGTACTTTAGAAGATTAGAGGGTTGGATCAAGCTATGTTCCATATTTATGGCATTTATGATAGTTATGATTGACGTAAGTCCCTATGGCCATGCGGTTTCTAGGTTCGTGGTGGCCTTGGCGCTTCTGTTTTCCTGGATGGAGATCACCATCCTGCTCTCTCGATTTCCAGAATTCGGATATTATTTTCAAATGTTTGCAACGGTTGCAGTACGAGTAGTAAAAGTAAGTACCAAAGCTTGTTAAAATCCACGTACTTTATTATTGAACAACACGGAATTCTCTATTAGAAAGAGCAATCATTCATTTTTATTTAAATTAAAAATTAATAGAAACTCTTGAAAACATATAAAAATAGAAGGGCCTGCCATTCAATAACATGTATTAATTCAATAATACTTACATAAAGCGACGACGGTTTAAACTATTTAAAAATATATTTATACTGTAAATTAAAATAAAATAAACGAACAAGAATAAAAGAAGTATAGACAAAACCCAGAAATAGTGGGAAGAAAAAGAAAGAAATTGTAAGGGAGTGATAGAAGATGAACGAAGGAAAGTAGGAGTAGAAAATTGCATTTGATTTGATGATGGTAAATAAAGAACAAAAAAAGACAAAACGGCTATTCTCTGTTATTCTGAATCCAGCCTAAAAGTTTTTTATTTATTTTTTTATTTATTCATGTTTTTTGCTTACAAACTATAATTAATAATAAAAATAATGTGACCTCAATGGGGTTTCCCGTGCCGAGTACACTTAACAATATACTTTTTTTAAATTACATTTGAGAATAAACAAAGATGACTAACTTAAAAAAACGAAGATAATTAACAAATATTTAGACAGTTCATAAAACAAGGTATTTATGTACATCTATATTATTTATATTAAGAAAAAACACAATGAAAATAACAAAAACCTAACATAAGCTATACACTTGTGGAGCAGTTGATTCAATATTGGTATGAGCGAATGAGACAATCCATTTTACTTCTACCTAGCTCCACTATCCATTTTTTTATAGCCTTTTTAAACATTTCCTCGTTACTGATTGTTTTAATAGATAGTAGAAGTAGGTTATAGATTTTAATTGAATAATACTCAAAATCCCTTTGTCCGAAAGTGGTTTTAGTTTGTATTTGTTTAAGTTGTCTATGTGTTGAGGATCTATTGATGATATTTGTATGTGATTTATTGTGGAGGTCATGTTTTTCATTATATACTTATTATATGGAGTGTTAAATATATCAACACTATTAAAATATTCCTTTAATGTTTCACATTTACGATTTTTTTTTAATATAAGAAAATGTTCGTTTTGGACTTGTTCAACTACTCAGCTCTCCGCTATAAACGGAAACTGAGTCTCATGGTCATTAATAATCATAATAATAATAATCAAAGTTTATTAACAAAAATAACAATAACTTTATCTACTACATAAAAACTTAGGTAATAGACTTCTCTGGATCATGTCTAGTCTGCCTAACTAGGTACAACCTGTTTTAAGGCAGACATTTTAATGCAAAAATAAACAATAAAATTACTACCTTCTTGTTAATATACTAAACAGTTATACAATATTGATTTATTAGGAATTTATTTATAGTAAATTTTCCGATTTTTTCTCGACTTAAATCCAGTAACCAATTTTTTACAAATTTGTTAAATTGAATCCGGGTCATGGTTTTGCAATCTTTGGGTAACATATTGAATATTTTGGGGCCAAGAAACCTGAAATTTCTTTGCCCGAATTCAGAGTTTGTGATAAACCCCATGACTCATCCTCTAGTTTGACTTCTGGTAGTGTGGGAGTTTTCCTTTTGGGATTTGATAGAATAATTTACCTGCACAAACATTATTATTCTAAAAATATATAATTTTCTTTCATCTAAGATCTCGAATTCCTCAAATAACTTGACGCTGGGGTACCTGAAGGGCTTATTTAAAATAATATTTTGCCTTTTTTAAAAATACACTCATAACACACACACCACATTTCATATTTTAACGTAGTTATACAGAAAGCAGCCAGCTATAGAAAAGTGAAACTGAGATAATAGCATCTTAGTAAAAATAGTGAATTTTTCTAATCTACTCAATAGTTGGAATGTTTTTGATTTAACAAATGATAAACAATGAATACATTAGTTTTTTTATGTACTACAAACAAGAATCTTATAACGTAATTAACCAGTTTTAATGATTTTTAAATTACCGCGAGATCTTTCTCTTGCTGTGGGTGTTTTTTGTAAATTGAGAAATGACATTATTGTGATCGATACCATTTTCAGGTGGTGATTAATAGAGTTTTTTTTTGTATGAAAGTAGTCGGTCTGTTTTGAGCAAAACATAGAATTGACCCTACTGCACCCGATAACATCAAAATCTCATTTTTTCTAAATTGTGGACTGGCTGCTTTCTGAATAACTACGTTCATTTCATCACTATGTTATATACCACACACCATACACTACTCTCCAAATTTACCTAACAATAACAACGCTAACACAAATTCAATCATCTGTAAATATCTATGATCATTACATCTTGTTGCCCTGTTTATAAGTTTTGGAAGGAATTTCAGTGCAATGAGATTTTTTTTCTTATACCCGATAAAATTTACAGCATTTAATTACGCTGCGAAGTTTCTTGAAAACAAATGGAAGAAAAACAAAATTGATTTTCATAAAAATTAACTACGTCACAAGTGCTTGTAAATCTACCTGATATATTATGATAGATTTTCGGTTTCCGGGTAGTAATTTTTTCGACGTTAGTGTATTTGGCAATACCGGGTTCTTATTTTAAATGTCAACACAACTGTTGTGGGGTCCGGGTTGTAGTCCCGTGGTAGTATTGTGGAGTCACGGACCAAAGGTCCCAGGTTCAAATTCCACTTTACGACTTTTAGGAAAAGGTCGGAAAATTTAAATATTTGAGTAAATAATAAGAACTCTAGTATTTTCCTTTGTTTAAGAAAAAAACTCACTGACGGCAATTTGTGACGTCACGAGTGGAGTAACGTCAAACCACAAAACTTTATTAAAACATAGCGATGATAATACGAAGGACAAAAATTGAATTAAATAGTTTTTGTTTTAATTTTATAGTCTACTGACAAACAAATGTCGGCCTCGTGGTGTAATGGTCAACGCATTTGCCTACCATGCGAGAGGTCTCGGGTTCGATTCCCGACTTTGTAGATTTTAAATATTTATTGAAAAGGGTGTTTTCCCACCAGCATATTATATAGTCTCTAGACTGGTACCTGAAGCGTAAGACTGAACATCTTACCTTCATGCAACAAAAATAATCAAGATACGCTGCGATTGGTATACCAATGCAGTGCTCTATGCAACATTAGTGCGGAAAAAGAATGATTATAAACAAATATAAAAAACCACAGCACTTCCTCATTGGTGCGCTGTGTAAAGCACTGGGTCATCATCATCATCATCATCAGCCGTCTCTTGTCCAATGTTGAACATAGGCCTCCCCCTTTAGTCTCCATATTTCCCTATCCTGAGCCAACCGCATCCAACCACTTCCTGCAACTAGTCTTATGTCATCAGACCACCTCGTCTGAGGCCTGCCGACACTTCTTCTACCCGTTCTGGGTCGCCATTCCAGGACTTTTTTGGTCTATCTAGAGTCTGTGATTCTGGCTATATGACCAGCCCAGCTCCATTTCTGGTTGGCAGCCCTATGGACCACATCGGTGACGTTTGTTTTCGCTCTAATCCATGTATTGGTTTTTCTGTCTCTCAACAAAATACCCAGCATTCTCCTTTCCATGGCTCTCTGTGTCACTGATAATTTGTGTAAATTTTTTTTCGTGAACACAAAAGTTTCGATGTAATAAATATAAATAAAAAACAAACAAAAAATTAGTTGTGCTGACATTTCAAATAGGAGCCCCGTATTGCCAAATACACCAAGTGTTGAAAAATGGCTACCCGTAAACTTAAAATCTATCACAACATATCAGGTTGATATAAACATATTACAACAGAGATGAAGAACATTTAAGATAAGGTAATATAGAAGTCTAGGCATCTACAGGGCTTATGACCTGTCAATGGCTGGTTTATTTTCAGGCGTTGCCTAGTATGTAGGTGAAATAATTCAATTAGATAAATCTCAACCGCATAAATAAAGGTTTCAGCTCTTTAACTTCACAAAAATCTACAGATGAAAGAATAGAAGGAATATAGATGTTCAAATATGGGCAGAATGGTGAATGTTACGCAGTGTGTAAAGTGGCCCCTCAAACCATGACTTAAATATTACCTTCTCTTAAATGTTTTTCATCTCTGTTGTAATATGTAAATATAAACTGCTCCCCAGGGAGTTGAATCCAGTCCTTGTCAACAAAAATTTGGACAAACATAAAATATTGTTGATCTAAGGTTGACTCAAAAGCACTACACAATAAAACGCTCTAATTTTTACTGCGCGGTAAGAATACATTTTTTATATCTAATTTCCCGTAGGACTGAACTTCCTCATTAACATAACTGGAATTCGTGTAATGAATTTGAAAATAAAGTTAGGTCTAAAATTTATTCAGTGATAGCATTCAGGAAGCAATAAGTTTTTTTTTGTTTGTATTTATTTGTAAATAAACTAAAACAGGAAGTCTTAAAACGTCAAATAAAATATAAATGTGATGAATGTCTCAAAAGAAGAAATAATAATGTTAAAAAAGAAATACGGTTATAGCCCCCGTGGTGAAAAGACTAGCAAAAGCGGTTCCTGGCTCGATTCCCGGTGAGATCGCAACAATTAATTGCGTTTTTTTTCAAGTCAAGGTGTTTTGTGCAGTATTTCATTGCTCTAATTGAGCTGCTTGGCCTAATATTGTCTAAAAATATACGTAAACACAAATAAATAATTCAACAGATTGAATAAATCGTAATATTAAAATTATCTTATAAGTATGTACCTTATACGTATGTCTTGATTTTATTTATAAGTACAAAATATTTCTCTTTATCATATTTTTTTACATCATTATATATTTGTATACATAAATACTCGTATATACTATTTACCTGAGTATTAGTTTTAAATAATAATACGTGTAAGTTTTTTTATTTTTATTGTTTAGTGTTTTACAAAATTGTTTTCTTATTTTTTAAACTGGTTCAAAGTATTTCTAATACCAAATTATCATTGTTTATCGACAATTCTATAACTGGTAATATTATTTTTTTTATATAGTTTATCTTTTTTAGGCCTTTATAATTTGTAAATAAATAATATTGTTCTAAATGCTCTTAATTACTTTTAATAATACTTACATGTAAGTATTAACTGTATTTGTAACTAATATGTAAAACGCACTTAGTGCCGTTTATTTCTATAAAATAAAAAATATTTAGGGAAATAAAATTTAAAAATTTGTTGTAATTCTGGGTATCCTCTTTTGGGCTATACTAGTTTTTTGGTAAAGAAACAATGTAAAACAATATTTAACGTACAGAAATATTGGAACTGGCACCTGAAGTGTAAGACTGGTTATCTTACCTTCATGTTTTAAAAAATGATTATGTTACGCTTCGATTGTTGTATCAATACTATGTTCTATCGGAAAATTGAATAATGAATAAATGAATGATTGAAATTAGATTACAAAAAAAATAATACCATTCGTTAAAACCGCATAATTTTTATTAAATAAAGAAGTTCAGAAATCATCAAATTATTCGTTTTTAGACTATCAATCCAAAACCATTTTTTTGTCCATTATTTTAACATTTCTATGATTTTTTAAAGTTTTGTAATTTTGAAATTACGTCACTCGTGACGTCACTACTAAACTTGCTTGGCCAGTTGTCCTGAATTTTTAAAATTATACGTATGGAAACAAGCTAAACTAATTTTTCCCGCGTGAAAGAAAACATTTTTTGTATCTAATTTCCAATAGCAATGAACTTCCTCATTAGCGACCGGTTTCGAAGTCACACAAGCTTCCTTACCAAAGAAAATTGTTTCTTGGTAAGGAAGCTTGTGTCACTTCGAAACCGGTCGCTAATGAGGAAGTTCAGTGCTACGGGAAAATTGATATGAAAAATGGAAAGAAAATCAAGGAAAATTGTATCTTGATAAGGAAGCTTGTGTAGCTTTTATAAATAAATACTAAGTCGTTTAAAACAAGGTGTTTTTATTTTTATTTTTATTGTTTAATTGATAATTGATAATTACAAAGTAAATGTTACAAAAGTTTTTTTTCTTCTTCAGGTGTTTGCTTTATTCGGCTGCTTCGTAATAATAGGATTTTCCTTAATTTTCTGGATACTTATACGAACAAACACGTCTTTCTTGAGTCCTTGGGATTCCTTAATAAAAACTGTCGTCATGATGACGTCAGAGTTTGACTACTCTTCAATGGTAGAAGAAGACACTAACAAAATCGACCAAGTTGTTGTGCAATTGTTTTTCATAATATTCCTCGTTTGTGTGCCAATAGTTCTGATGAACCTCCTGTTAGCTTTGGCGGTAAGCGACGTGAAGGACTTAGAAATAGAAGGAAAGATAGACAGACTGACTGAACAAGTAGATTTCCTCGGTAATCTAGAAGTCCTCGCAAGAAACATTCTATCCAAAAACTTTACCTCGAAGAAGAAGTGGAAAGTGGAAAGAAAAATCACAGTGTTCCCAGGAAGACCTTACTGGGATCCCGCAAACAGGTTTCCGAGAAACATAGTGGAGTCGATTTGCGAGAATTTAAACGAAAGAAAAGAGATAGATGAAAAAGAAAATCAATTAAAGGAGTTATTAAAAAAGGTTGATGAGAATCTGAAGTTTATACAGAAGCAAGAAATTATTAATCACAAGCGCCACATGGAAATAACGGAAGCGCTGAATAAACTTTGTGTTGAATTGGAGAGTACAAAAAATATAGAAAAGGCGAGAAACCGATGGCAACAGTTGTTTAAAATAGGCTAAGTATAGATACATAAATTGTTTATAACATATTTCCAAAATAAAATTTTAAATTCTGTTTGTTTTCCATTCCGAGAATTTTATTTTTATTTTTGGCTGTATTATCATCAATCACTAAATGGTTTTTTAAATTTTATTTTCATCATTCCCTTTCCGCACCTAATGGTGCATAGGGCACTGGATTGGTACACCAAGCACAACATATCTCGATCAATTTTATGGATGTATGACAAGATGAATTAATATGGAAGAAGCCAGGAATGTATGCCAGGATAGACGTGTGTGGCAGTCCATCTTCTTTGTCTACCCTTAAGGGGATACAGCCTGATTGTAATAGTAGTAGTAGTAACAAGTATTTACTGACAATGACTAATGACTGTAATAAAAAAATAAAAAGACATTTAAAAAATTGGCATCATCATCATCATCATTCCTTTTCCATAGGGCACTGCATTGGTACACCAATCGCAGCTTATTTTGATCATATTTTTATAACATGAAGGTAAGATTGTCAGTCTTACGCTTCAGGTACCAGTCCAGGGACTATGAAATATTCTAGGGTGAAAACACCCTTTTAAATAAATATTTCATATCAACCATGTCAGGAATCGAACCCAGACTTCTTGCGTGGTAGGCAAATGCCCTGACCATTACACCACGAGGCCGACTTTTTAGTATTTTAATTAGTAGAGTATTTTTAATATTTTATAAAATCAAACAACGCATATCGGAAAGTAAAAATTTGAACCAGCTGTAAATGAGGACATCGGGCTTAGGAAAGAAACTGCCTACTTTGTCGGCTAACTTCGGTTATGTAAAGCGTTGTCTCTGTCATTCATACATTTATACAGCTACCGTGCGACAGAGACGACGCACTACAAATGAAGTTAGCCGATTACGGCCGGCAGCTTCTTTCTTATCTACTGCCGGCTACTGTACGTTGATAATTTCATAGCATTTGCTTTGATTTTCACATTTAAAAAAAAAATCTTGTAATATTTCGCAATTTATCCATCGCATCACTCTGTTGGTATATTCTTCATCCGCCTGGACATAAATAGTTTAGTAGCATTTTTTCCGGCACAGACAATTCAATGAATTTATTGGTTATATTTGTGTAAATTAAAATCCAACTCAAATATTTAAAAATAAGCAAAATTATACAAACAATAGTCAAACCCAACCAGTACTATCAATCCTTACCCCTACTTGATTTCCATTTTCTAATAGTGAGTTATTTACAACCCGTTGAAAATGGCCACCAAAATCGAAATATTACGGTAAATTATTAATAATATATATTTGTACATATTTTTAAAAATAAAAAAATTCAGACAGCTTAAACAAACTAACAAACCAGCAACTCATCTTTAATTTTGAACATATTTCTTAAAAATTTTGTAACCAACTAACACAAGAGAAAATATTTTACAAGCCTAGGAGTTCTGTGCTGTAATTCACCACTGTAATTGGGCTTCCTAGCATGTTGTGGTGAAAATAAACAGTATAATATCTTTATATATATAATCCATCTGTACGTGTGATGTCACTGAACCACTTCTAAACGGTTTAACTTATTTTCGAGTGGTTTTCAGTGAAATGTAGATCTTTGCGGTGCGTGTGTTCGTGAATATTAAAATTTTCAATCGAATTTATAAAAAGAAGTTAGAAGCACAAATATTTTTTTCAACAACAAAATGGAAGGATGTTGTTTTTTGTGTTGAAAAAGTTTGTTTTTGAATGTTTACAAACAACATTCGCTTTTAATGGATCCCTATCAGATTCTTTCCTTAAACTTTTTATAATTTTTTCGTATTTATTTCTTTTTACTGGATTTTTGATAAAACTAAATTCAATTCTTTCATTTGTTGATGTTTGTGAAGTTAAAGAGCTGAAACCTTTATTTATGCGGGTGAGATTCATCTGCCATTGACAGGTTATAAGCCCTGTAGATGCCTAGACTTCTATATTACTTTGTCTTAAATGTTCTTCATCTCTGTTGTAATATGTTAATATAAACAGCTCCCCAGGGAGTTGAATCCAGTCCTTGTCTACAAAAATTTGGACAAACTCAGAATATTGTCGAAAACTATTGTTCGGAGGAGAGTAAGATGTTTAAAAATCATATTACACAATGTGCATTTCAAGGTTTAGCACAAATTTTATGATTTTCGTACAAAAAATACAAATTTCTCCATTTTCAGACACAAAAATGCTCACAGATACATGAAAAAAAACATTCCATAACTGCTTAATAATACTAACTGATATTTAACACATTTGTGGAAATCGCATTCGTGAATAATGTGTACCCCTGTTGGCGAGAAGAGCCGAGTTTGACATTTGCAAAAAGAATTCTATTTTTGAAAATTAATTATTTTATATTTTGGAATTCAACTATAAACAAGTATCCAGGTACTTACTTATATTCAATATTTGAATATTGATATTTTTTAATTTTGGAATTCAATCATAAACAACTACCTAGGTACCTACTTATCAATGAAAAGTACTTTTCCAAGCTAATAGCGGGCAAAATAACGTTTGGGCAGAACAACGTCTGTCGGTCCGCTGTTAAATATATAAATTTAATAGCTGGAAAAGATACAACAACACCTACTTGATTTACCCTGCCAGTTATATCCAAAAAAATGTTGACTTTACTAAAATTCTTTCACTCAATCTTGTGAAACGTTTTGTCAGCTCATGCAGCTCTCAAAGTTCGGATAAAATCAATAATGGGGCAATATTTTTAGTCATGCAGTTTCTAAACAATCAATGGTTGCAATAAGGTTAATCATTATGGCCAATACGTGACATCTTTGTTTTAGACACCACTTCGTATTTCGTCACTGTCAATGACCGACATACAATATTAAAAGTCATCACAGTAGCTCAGTAGTAAAACGAGTAGATAAAATCGCGTGCTGTTCGTATGTACAATGCGATTAGATTACGCTTTTAATGCCTTTCAATAAACTCTCCGTCTTCGAAATGTAATAAAACAAATTGGGTAATTGAAATCGCCATGTTTTTTTAAAATTCAGAAGCATATTCAACTATCTATTGCCCAAATATCGGCCACGGTTCTGTTTGGTATCTTCAATTCTGGAGACCCAATTTTGGATGACCGTATCTTATTTTTTTTATAAGGTAATTCGACAAAGGTGTAAATTTGAAAACATACATTTTGTATGCATTAGTCGATACAATTTCACATGCATATGTATATTATATTATAGAACTTCAAAAAATTGATGGAATTACATTGGATGGGTTTTTTTGTTATTTAAAAAAAAATCCAATACAAAATAAGTTGAAAAATACAATTTACAAAATGCATGTGTACTTGATGATAAAAGTTCATTTTTATGGCGAGAGTGTTAATTTGAGTCAAGTATAATTGACAAGATTAAGAAAGGGTCTCTGAGATGGTTTGGTCATGTAGAACGAATGGACGACGAAAGAATGCTAAAACAAGTATATATGGTGAAAACGAACGGTAACGCGAGACGAGGTCGACCAAGGTAAACGTGGCATGATCAGATAAAACAAAATCTTAAGTCTGGTCATGTCAAAAGCAGACAGAATCGAAGGGTA
Organism: Micrasema longulum; assembly: GCF_059751315.1. Lineage (NCBI taxonomy): Eukaryota > Metazoa > Arthropoda > Insecta > Trichoptera > Brachycentridae > Micrasema > Micrasema longulum. Next base: position 128,224 of record NW_028278198.1, read on the forward strand.
TGTATGACAAGAAGTGTGAATGTGGAAGAAGGTAGGAATGTAAGCCAGAATGGACGTGTGTGGCGATTCTCTCTGCCTACCCCTACGGGGAAATAGCCTGATGGTAGTAGTAGTGATGGTGTGCCGTATGTTGCATTGCTTAAAAACAAAGGCAGTATGAATATGTCCCGATGTTTAAGTGTTCTCAATCCCATATTTACGAGTATTTGTATTTTATTAATGAGGTTAGTGTCTACTTTATAGAGAAGCTTTATATCGTAAATAACGCGGCCATTGAATCAAAATAAAAATAAAGTTAGAAGTTGCTCGTAATTTGAATTTAAACTTGGGTTAGACATTTGGGACCTACGAGTATATGAAAGGAACTTTTGGAACTTATTTTGAATAGATTCTATAGAGTTTTCATGATCCTGGACGAGTCTTTTCGACTCGATGACTGCTCTCTAGTAAAGGTCCTTATTGTGTAGTTGTTGGCGTCTTCGCCAACATTCGGTCCTTGATTTGATTCCTAGCAGTGTGGACGTCACATATTCATTTTAAAGATGCTTAACTGCAATATGTTATTGTTCCTGATCTGGTACCTGAATCATAAGACTCTTTGCCTTACCATTATGCAATCGATGACCGAACTACGCTGCGTTTGCTTTGCCAATGACCTGATCTATGCACCACTGAGTGAGGAAAGAAGTATGATGATGATGATATTAGTATGTAATTATGAATGATTGCAGTAAATTTTCTCTTTATTCTAACTTGTTTGTGAACTTGTTGAAAATACCACCCAAAAATTAAAAAAAATGTAACAAAACAAATCTAGGTTTAAACAATCATTTTATTTTCATTTGCACGAGCTCATTTTTTTGTGAAAAAAATATTCTGTCTCTAAAACACAATCCTTGACTAATTAAAAAATATATTTAAAATATAAACGTATCGTCATGATCGTAGAACAACGATGCATGTGATTTTTTTAACTTTACATGAGAGCCGCTCAATTTTTTTTTGTCACTTCATGTCATAACTTGAGAAATACAAAAGTATATCATTTGATACTAGGTAAGTTAGGCATATATTTTTCAAACCTGGAGTATAAAGCCTTTATGAAACCTTTTCAAGATCAAATTTAAAAGAAAGTTACTGTCGCATTTTTCGCACATCCGTTGTTATTCTACGATCACGACGAAATGACTGAATAAAAATATTTAAAAAATCTTCTCTTGTTTGAAAAACTTTTGCATTTTTCTTCAATAAAGAAGAATATTTCAAATAAAAAAGTTAAATGTTCGTTAGCTTTTTCGTATCGTAAATTTCAATGTTTTTCATTTATCAAAGTAGATTTTATTTTAATTTAAAGGAAATTAAAGATGCACAAATGTACATATGTTCCCAGTTAATTATTTGGATCAAATTTTCAGTTAAAAAATTGAGAAAAGTCTTATGTTTTGAATTATAATGGTTAAATAAAGAGAAAAAGATCAAATTATTGATTGACTTTGTGGTTACACGTTCTGAAAAACTGTTACAATATTCTGACTAGCAATACAATAAATAGGGAAATAAAACATTTTATGTATTAAATTATTTTATTTTGTTTTATATAAAAACTCACGTTGATGTCATAATTTGGCTACTTACAAAAATAATAAATTAATGTACCGAGTATTGCACCATTTTACAGGAACTAAATACAATCTCATCTAAATTTGTAAGATGAGGTAGACGAAGATCAATATGTTTTTTAATTGACACTAGAATTTATTATTTTTATCATATTATTAAATGGCAAATGAGGCGGTTTGGTATAAAAGATATTAGTAATATCTGGCAATTGGTGCAGAGTATCCGTATGGAGACGAAATTCTAGCCAGGGGAGAAGAGTAGGCCAGAGGAGCTGCGTGAGATGAGTAAGCCAATGGAGCTCCGGAATAGGCAATTGGTCCAGCACCAGAATAAGCGATTGGTCCAGCAGCAGAATAAGCAATTGGTCCAGCACCCGAATATCCAATCGGTCCAGCAGCGGAGTAACCAAGAGGAGCAGCAGAATATGCAAGAGGAGCACCGGCAGAGTAAGATAATGGAGCAGAAAGACGTGACGAATATGCGAGAGGCGCGCCAGCGGAGTAAGCTAATGGAGCAGCAAGGCCAGCCGAATATGCGAGTGGAGAAGGCGCGAATCTAGCGTCAACAACAGCTGGAGAAGCCAAAGGACCAACGGCTCTAGCAGCAACGACTCCGGGGCCAGCAATGACCGGAGCAGCTCTTGCATCAACAACGGTCGGGCCGTTGGCAAAAACAGGAGCAACTGGGGCAACAGGGGCCACTGCAGCTACCAATCCTTCTTTTCTCACAACAGCGTTGAATCCGTTGATTGGGTCTGCGGTGTAGTCAACAATTCTTCTGGTTCCGTCGGCTTCCACGAGTGAGTACTGTCCTGATACTACATCCCCGTCTCTGGATTCTTGGTGAGTCTTAGAGTCTCCAGTTAAGGAGTCCTGAACATCGTAGCCGTAGCTGTATTGAGGATGAGGGTCATATTCAGTATCAACAGCGCTGACCAAAGGCGCCACGACTCCAGCCTGGGCACATACGGCAAAAGCCGCCAAACAGAAAATAACCTGAATAGAAACAAATAAAGTTTTAAGAAAATTCCAAATAATTTGTATTTATTATCTTTAAAATACTATTTTGTTATCGTTTGTCATTTTAAAAAAAAAGTCTGCTAATATTTTTATTAAACTGCGTAATAATGTAAGCGTTAATTTCCTGCAGTTTTACCTCATTATTTTATTATTTTTATTTTTATTTACCTACTTATTGTCTTTTTGGGTATTAAGGAAATTCAAATCCAAGTTGTAATTTTTGTTATTAAACAAGTTTTCAGAAAAAGCATTTTCTGGTGGATTGGATTTGAGTGGATTCAGTTTTTTCTTTTAAATAAAAATAATATTTGCGCTCTTGTAATTAACAGAAATATTTCAATTTTATGCCGTTTTCTGTAAATAAGTAAATAACTGTGCGAGAGGATTAGAAATGAATTATTTTGAACCTAAAACTTCCTGATCTGGAGTCAGCGATACTGTCTACGGGACCATAACTTTATAATGAGGAAGTTTTGTGCTACTGGAAGTTGGATATAAAAAATGTTTTTTGCACGCGGTAAAAATTAAAGCATTTAGGTGTACGGCGAAGTTTGTCGAAAGCTTATGAAAAAAATAACAAAAATGAACCTCTTATGACAAATTATTATGAAAATAAAACTACACAATTTTTATTCTTTTACAACAACACTACTGCAGTTTCGAAAGAGCTCTCCTCCCATCGACGGGTGATATAAATTTTATTTTCATAATAATTTATAGTATATAAAGTGTTACGAAGTGAATGCCGATTCAATTAACAATATTACTTGTGACGACGTCATAACTTCTTCTCAAATAACCAATCAATGATAGGTTGATTGAAAAGAACTTGTTTTGTGGTAGATTTTCGTCTTTCAGGAGGTAATTTTTTTAGCTTTTAGAAAATTTGACAGCTACGGGGTTCAACTTTTAAATGTCAGGATAACTCACCGATGAGAACTAGTGACGTCACGAGCGGGATAATTTCAAAATTACAAAAACCATGGAGATTAGTATGATAAATAAAAAATATTTAGAAAGCCACTGATCTTCCTCATAAACCTTTTTTATGAGTACTTTTTTATCTTAATTTGTTTGCACAACTTTATCAAAATACTCAAATTTTAATAAACACTCAGAAAATGTTGAAAGGTTGACATAAAAAAATTGATTAAAAGGGTGGTTTTAGACTGCACTATATGTTCCTGGACTGGCGCCTGAAGCGTAAGGCTGATCACCTGACCTTCATGTAACAGATGTTTAATGAAATATACGCTGGATTTGGTGTACCAATGCAGTGCCCTATGCGCCACAGAGGACAGATAGATACATGACGATGATGAGGTCACACGTGTCACATGCTTTTCTGCACAGAAAAAAGTATTTTGCAACGTTTTCACCAACAAACAAAATAAAAAACGCATTACGTATATAATACTGGGAAAAATAATTGATTTTATAATTTCAGCACGTATTTTTGTTCTTATTCTTAATTTTGTACCTTGAACGCCATTGCTTAGTTGAGTTAACACTTGCAGGATGCAAATAACTGAATGATGCAAAACCCTTGTTTGGTCTGGTTTATATACCTGCACGACTACCCCCTCTATCAGCCCCTCTCTCTCCCCCGCCCCTGATCTAGTTTATAGCATGTTTCAACACGCATGATGGCCACAGATATGCCAAGACGTTTTAACTTGTCATAAAATGCATAACAAGGTAAATGATGAACGAAAAGTAAAAAATATGTGTTGGTTCCAATAAATCGATTTAATTCTCTTAAAGATGTGGATTACGTTCCCACGGTGCATTCACATGTTTAATGAACATGTGTAAATGTGTTAGTGCCTGTCGATGGACGCTGCAATGTGATCAAAAAGGTTGGTAAAAAGTACTAATGACACACGGCACAACAAATCTGATTAAATGTAAAATATTAATTTATTTGGATTTAAAAAAAAAATAAAATTCACTATTTATAGTAATGTAAAATGTTAATATACATATAATATTTTCATTAAAGCTATCTATCATTTACATCATCATTCCCTATCCGCAAAAAAATGTGTTTTTATACATCAATATTATTTCATAGTACCTGGACTGGCACCCGAAGCATAAGACAGATAATTTAACGTTCATGTTGACCCCATGCTGACCACTACACCACGAGGCTGACTAACAGGAATATAAAATTAAAATTTATGTAGATTAAATGAAACTAAAAAAATAAGAGAAAACGTGGTCTTGCTTTTCTTTGTACAAACGAATTCTCGTATTTTCTTCCTGGATAATGGCACAAGAGAAGCTGATTTTTTTAACATAATATTTACCATTAACCTCTTTAACCTTTTTTTGTATAGCTCATTTCTAATGGGAGCTACGACCATCCAAAAAAGCACCCAGCGGTGCAATTTTAAACCGCTCTCGCGGCAGTAAAAAATACTTTTATCTTGCGCATTTTTTATCTAAATACTCGAAATAAA